>NC_141158.1:92371519-92672709 GCF_053477565.2 Lygodium microphyllum | reverse complement strand
AGATCGTCCATGTTTTGTTCAATCATCCTGCAAAATCCAAAAGACCTCACACTCTCGAAATCTTATTAGCGGGATGAGCGTAGCTCAAAGGCAGGTATACAAGGCTTGTAAATTTTGTTTGGATTTTGTAGTCTTTCTCTTTTATATTTGCGGTATTCGTTGTCACAACCGTCTTCCAAAAGAATAATGTTGCGTAGATGGTGCACAGATCGGTCGCAGTATGCTCACGTAGTGAATCCCGAAAGATCCCCAAGAACAATGAACTCTACCTTTTTGCACAAAAAACAATGTAAAAGCATGAACGACAAGAAGCAAGAGACCAATTGGGTTCAATCTCCCCCCATGCCTTGTGTGAGCACTTCACAAAGCATGTATTTTATGTATATTTCCATCTTCATGCTCAATAATAGCCCAATTTACAAAAATATGACAAGCTTTTAGCTTTTGAGTTTGCTTTCTACAAAAATAGGAAATAAAGCTAATGGACGGTGCCCATGGAGTCTGGCACTCCCAATCTCAATGTCCAAATAAAAATAACATATCCATGCGCATAGGTTCATACAAAATAATAATCAATACTCAATGCCTCAATAGACATAACAAAATATAGGCGTGGCGCCTATCAAAATATAATCCATAGGAAGCACAATGGATGCACGCTAGAGACTTAAATGCTTTCCCCACTCTGTTAGCTCCACATTGAGCTAATAGCAATTGAGGTCAATTGCTATCCCACCCCGGGGGTATGATGCCAGGAGGCATATTCCATGGTGGATTCCATACCACGGTGGATTCCGTGCCACGGTGGATTCCATGAGGTTTTACGGTGGATTACGTAAACATAGATGACCGGGGCTCATACACAAAGTGGATTCTTTGTGCGAGAAGTTGATGGGGATACCTGTCCTTTTCGGGCGTTTCATTAATTTAGTGTGTACATGGGTGATTCCATAGCGGGTGATTCCGCAAAATACATATTAAATAAAAAAACGTTTATGAGTTTAGAGTGCGCACTCGTAATAAATTAAGGTTAGGATTTATTTCTAACCAGTTGATTTATTTATGTAGCTGAAGACTGCTAGGTATTCACTTTTGTCGATTTAATTGTATTATTTTACTAACGATTGTGAATGCTTCAATTGATGTGTAGAGATAGCAGCAGTGGCGGAGGAAAGCATTGGAGTCTAGCGAGTATTCGACCTATGGATTATATTTTGATAGGCGCCATGCCTATATTTTGTTATGTCTATTGAGGCATTGATTATTGATTATTATTTTGTATGCGCCTATGCACACGGATATGTTATTTTTATTTGGACATTGAGATTGGGTGTGCCAGACTCCATGGGCACCGTCCATTAGCTTTAGTTCCTATTTTTGTAGAAAGCAAACTCAAAAGCTAAAAGCTTGTCATATTTTTGTAAATTGGGCTATTATTGAGCATGAAGATGGAAATATACATAAAATACATGCTTTGTGAAGCGCTCACACAAGGCATGGGGGGAGATTGAACCCAATTGGTCTCTTGCTTCTTGTCGTTCATGCTTTTACATTGTTTTTTGTGCAAAAAGGTAGAGTTCATTGTTCTTGGGGACCTTCCGGGATTCACTACGTGAGCATACTGCGACCGATCTACGCACCAATAGAAACTACGTATAAACTGTGCATGACCTTCGTATGAACTTCTATTCTTGCTGAAACTGGTTCAGCAAGCCTGCGCGTGTGAACAGGGTCTACTAGAGAGAAATAGAGTAGTTCGTGTGCTTCTGCGTGTGAACTGCCTCTTAAATAGTTGTTGAAGAAGACTTTAATGATCTTTGTAACTTAGATTTCTTAGAAGACTTGGAGTAATAGGAAGCTTTAGTGGATTAAACCAATCGTGATTTTGAGGACGTCAGTATGTTGGTGACGGAATCGACGACAGCAAAAAGATACTCCCACCCGCATATGATTTAATTCAAGGAAATAAGCTTTTCAATAAGCTTATTATTAAGCTTAGTAAGCTTTTTGTTAAAGCTTTGAAAGCTTTTGGCTATGGAGGCTTATCTGTTTACTCACGACTTGTTGAAGGAGCTTGGCCACCGGTCCTTCACCTACAGAGGTTGGTCCTTCGCGAGATCAGAGAGTGCAAAAGGGGGTTCTTGACTACCAGGAACACGCTGGTATCGATCGTTCGCGATGTCGTAAAGTTCGCGTAAGAGCTGCTGAACACGGAGTTCAAGTTGCAGTAAGGAAAGAGGCTAACAAGAAGAAATCGAATTTTTGATGCCAAAGTTCACTATACTGCTTGTCAAGTAAATTACATGAGGTCCATGTTTAGAAAAATCTGTAGTATCTCATAACCAGCTTTGCATTCAGGTGTTCGAGGACAGTTCTGCCATTGGCACATAGGCTTGATGAGTTTGATTGGGCAGCAATCCCTGTGAACAATTCTCAGAAATCCTTACAATGCCAATACAATGAAGTTTTGTGGGCAGCCTACTGCTTTCTCCTCATCTCCTCCTCGATGTTGACATCTTGCAAAATTGTTTCTTCACACTCATCAAGCTCCATGTCTGGCATTTCATGCTCGGGCCTAGAAGGTAAGATTCCCTCCAATGCACGGCACTGATCTGGGGTAAGAGAACCAGATTCAGGAAAATCTACAGAGAAGTTAATGTAAAGCTTTCCCTTCATGACAGGGCTCTGATCCCTTCATCATTGATAGCCTTAAATTGACCTGGTTTTACAATCTCCCCAGGGGATGACTTAATAAGCAGTTGTCGAGAGTCAAGATGACTCAAAACAAATTGGAAGCCACAAAGAGCCTCTGTTAGGTTCAAAGTGTGCTCAACAAAAAGATCATCACCCTTTCTCTTGAATTTTGGATACTCCTTGAGTTGGAGGACAAATACAATGTCACTGGTAACAGTATCAGGTGCCTCATCAGCTTGCAGAGATGCTTTGGCTATTTGCTCTTGCTCAAATCTGTGGTAGTAGATGCCCGATCTGTATTGTGTTCCAACATCATTTCCCTGTTGTTTGTATTGAGTGGGATCATGCTTTCCCCAAAAGACCTCCAAAATTTTTTCATATGTCACTTGTTCAGGATCATACTCAACTAGCACTACTTCCACATGATTCGTTCTTCCAGAACAAACATCTTGATACGTGGGACTCTTTGTATTTCCCACTTAAGTGATTCGAACGAGAGAGACGCAAGCTGAGCATAGGTAGAGTGATGGGAGCCTGTAGGTTGCGTGTGTTGATCTGATGGTTTCTTCTTTTGCAGCGTCTGACTCTCATGAAGGCCGGCCAGCATTGTCAGTACCCCTGCAAAAAGGACATACAAGTCTACACGGTCCACAGCTCTTAAATAGTCGTTCGTCTTAAGCAGTAGCAGTAAAACTCGTGGCAACCTCCCAAGAAGCCCCGAGATTTCAGAAACATATTTTGATGCATACATCTGGATCTCAGACTTTCCTCTTCAGATCCCCCTTGACTTCATCTAGGTCCTCTTTGAGATCACTCACAAAAGTTTTGGAATCTCGGTCTACTTCCTCCATGTGTTGTGTGCAGGACTGGAGTCCAAGCTTGGTTCGCTTGGAGAGGCGAGCAGAAGCTGCATCGAGCTCCTTCACAAGAGTGGCATCTGGAAGTGCCTTCTTCATACAGTGTGCCAACAGAGTCGGCCGCTTTTCTCTTCAACTGTACAGTATTACCCTTTGAATTTTGAGTGCCCCAATCTCAACATAGCATTGGTAAGGCTATTTTGAGGATGCAAAGCTTTTGATCTTTCCCTCCAACTTTTGAAACAGCTTACACTTGTTCTAGACACTTGTCTCTTATCTCCCCCAAGATTGTTTTGACAGAGAGAACAGAATCAATCTCCCTCCGGTATGCAGAATAGACCAACACATTCTATGTGATATGCTCCTGGCATCCATCACAGAGATCAAGATCTCCCCCATCACCACATTTTGCACAAATGTCATCATTATCATTGGGCTTATACCAGCAGCTCTATCGTGTCTCTTCACTGAAAGAGCTACTGCAACCTCATGTAGTGACTGCCCATCTGATAGAAATATACTCAAATACGGATTTCGTCGAGAACCCCAACCAACATGAGCTTCAAATGATGAACAGCTAATCACTTCATTGCAGCATCCACAACGAATTCCCAAGCCTTCCTTCAATTCCACGGTATCATGCACTTTTCTTGGAATTCATCATTGAAATTGACAACATAATATTACTCTTTGGCATCAGTTTTTCATATTTTTCTGACACACACACAACATGCATACAAACTGAAACACACACAAACACAAACACACAAGTGGAGTATGTACATTGGATGCGGGTACTGAAAAGGATGGAAAGATAATGCAGCAATCACACACAATGAAACATACACGAAAAGATAACACAGTTGCACAACAAAAATGGAGGTGTTTACGGCTCGGATGCGCAGCAGCACGATAACGACGAAACTGACTGTAGAGCTCGATCGTTCCAGGAGCTCTGCCTTCGTGCAAGATGATAAGCAATTGGAAGCTCTCGATCTCAACTTCACTCTGATACCACTGGTGCATAGATCACTCGTCGTATGCACGTGTAGTGAGCATCAGAAGGTCCCCAAGAACAAAAGAACTCTACTTTTTTGCACACAAATCAATGAAGAAAGCTTGCATGACATGAATAAGAGACCAATTGGGTGCAATCTCCCCCCATGCCTTGTGTGAGCACTCCACAAAGCATGTATTTCATATATTATTCATCTTCAAGCTCAAATAAAAGCCCGAATTACAAAATAGCATGCTTTAGCTTTTGAGTTTGCTTTTGTGCCAATAAAGAATTAAAGCTAATGGGTGCCCAAGAAGTCAGGCAATACCCAAGTACAATGTCCAATACAAGTATTTAAATTGTGCGCCCATGCGCATACAAAAATAATAAATAAATATCAAGCGCTTTAATAAATAAGCACGACAAATTATAGGCACCATGCCTAAGATACGCGCCCATCAAAAATCGATGATAACTTGAATACACGCTATCCTCCAATGCTTCCCAATACCACTGCTGCTCGCTCTACACATCAACTGAAGCATTCACAATTGTTAAAAAAATAATACAATTAAACCGACAAAAGTGAATACCTAGCAGTCTTCAGCTACATAAATAAATTGGTTAGAAATCAATCCTAACCTTAATTTATCACAAGTGTGCACTCTAAACTCATAAAAGTTTATTAATTGAAATATGTATTTTGTGGAATCACCCGCTATGGAATCACCATGTACACACAAAATTAACAAAACATCCGAAAAGGATAGGCATCCCCATCAACTTCTCACACAAAGAATCCACTTTGTGTATGAGCCCCGGTAATAAAATCTTACGGAATCCACCGCAAAACCTCACGGAATCCACCATGGAATATGCCTCATGGCATCATTCTCTCTCTCTCTCTCTATTCTACTACTACTACTACTACTGCTACTGCTGATGCTGATGCTGATGCTACTGCTACTACTGATGCTGATGCTGATGCTACTGCTACTGCTGCTACTGCTACTGCTACTGTTGCTACTACTACTACTACTACTATTACCAAAATCACACACACACACACACACACACACTCTCTCTCTCTCTCTCTCTCTCTCTCTCTCTCTCTCTCTCTCTCTCTCTCTCCTACTACTACTACTGTTGTTGCTACTGCTACTGCTACTGCTACCTTTACCTTAGAAGGAATTTAAATGGGAATGTGTACATAGATCCATTGGATCTATGCTACCGTGAGACCAATTCCCAGGGGATAAACATCCTAGGCTTTGTATCCTAGTGTCGAGAATAGAGACATAGTCCTGAAGGTTAAAAACAAAACTGAAGTGTAAGAATAAGTAAGCTTACTAAGTTCTAGATATTAGATTAGTTGGACTACTATGAACGAGTGTCATAACTATCGAGGAAGGCTAGAAAAATCATAGGAATTATTTATCAATATCACCTATTTAGTGCAACAACTCGCAGGAGTTGACTTAGCAACCCAATTAAAAGTGACTCGGAGTCATTTTTTGGTGTATTTGCTAGGAGTCAAGTGCACTCGAATGGGTGATTAATCTCACTGGGATAATTAAATCCTAGGTATTGATGAATGAACATAAGGTTTCTTTTCTAAGGGACTATTTTCTGAATTTGTCCCAAGATTTCCAAAGGAGAATATTGGATTGGGCAAGAGACACAAAATTAGTAGAGGGAGGCAAATATTTTGACCCGCAATTAATTGTGGACGTAGAACAATTATCTTCCTAGAGTTGGAGCTATAACAATTGGCACAAATCATAGTTTTATTAGTAGCGCACTTTGGGCTAATATATGTAGTAGAAATATATACAATTAGTGTATCGTACCACTTCGATTAGTGTTATTGTAATGCTTATCAAACTTTTAGAAGAGTGGTATGGGATAATGTGTTGCCTTGGATACATGTATACAGAGGTTTAAAAGTTACTTTCAACACAAAAGATGTTAGAGGTTGCTGAAATTTTAGGCCTAATCCCTGAGCAAGAAGAAAAGTTGCCTTATGGAGAAATAGACCTAGAGTTAGCAACCATTCTGAACCTTCTAAGCACACATGCAAGCAAAAAATTTAACTTTATAACTTCAAAAAAAATGTGTGAAATTTTGGAGTATGACAGTAATAGCTATTTCATTAATAGTGGATGAATTCAGAGGAGAGACAAAGGTAGCAAAATGAAGCTAGAGATCAACGAGCCAAAGAACGAGCAACATGATAGGAGGCTTGGCTATTAGAAAGGCTTGAAAGGGTGAATGCATTATTTAATATGGGGATAGATGCTATGTCTAACTCAAACATAGAACCTTTTAGGCCTAGTATATCATTTGATAGAACACCGTCAAAGGGAAGTGAAGTAAACTCATATTAATGGGACCAAGTCGCCTCAACCACTAGTAGTGCCACTGGAAAAAGGAGTAGACAAAATAGTGGAAGTAGGGGGGGGGGGGGGGAGTGAAGCTAATGCTATAGTAGGGAGTATTGAACCACCCTTGATTGGGATTTAGAGGTTGAATTTGGATTGTGCCAACTATTTAAGGAGCCTAAGGAACATGTGTGGTTGGATATTACACAAGATTTAGGGTTAGAGATATTATTTAGAGAAAAAATGGCTCGCAACCCAGTCAGATTAGTTGACTTCACACAATTTGGGGGATTGTAGGATGAGGACCCCGATGCACATTTGTAAATATTTGAGGTAACCTATGTTGCTAATGAGATAGTAGACAATGACCAAAAGCTTCATATTTTCCTTGCAACACTAAAAGATGAAGTAGCAAGGCGGTATGGGAACCTAGATGCCCAACATAAAGTGACTTATGCTGCCTTATCAAGAGCATTCCTAGAAAAATTTTGACGACAAGGTTTCCAAGATAGTCTAGCCCTTCAATTGGATTATTTGTCCCAAGGAACAACCGAAAGTGTTGAACATTACATTGAATGTATGGAGACAATTATTCAAAAAATGAATCCATCTCCTAATGAGCCCATGCAAAAGCATAAATTTATTGATGGGCTTAATCCTAAAGTTCATCAGCATGGTAGCCTACAACGGCAAGCTACGTTGGCAGATGCTAAAACACATGCTATATGGTGGGAAGAAATGCAACTTAGCCAACAATGACGGAGTGACTTATTTAAAGAACCTTGGATGGAATATCCAAGCACTTCAAGTGGAATATCTAAGAACGTGCCTTATGTGACCATTCCTTTAAATCCATTGGTAACTGCAAGTTCAAATGTATCAAGTGTACCTTTAAATCCATATACTTCAATTCCAACCTATATGATGCAGACAAGAATGCCTTCTATACCGCAATCTCAGTCCCCTCTTGATGAAGTGAAAGTAGCTAATATTATTGCGAAATCGCTAGGAAAGTTAAAGGAGGAAATCATGGGTGCAATGTAAGCACATTTGAAAGAAATTTATTCAATAATCACATAGTCTTCTAGTGCACAATAATCCTCGAGTAGCTCAACTCCAAGCCCACCTAGATCGAATATCTGGTGTGGTAAGTGTCATGGGTATGGCCATGTGACTATAGAGTGTTTGATGCCTTCAAGACTAGTGCCTAACCATCTGCCATTCTACACTTTTTGCCTTAAGACATGGCATCTAGATACAAATTGTTGGCATAAGAAAGGTCAAGAGCAATAACAAGCTTTTTCAATGCAAACGAATTACAATTACATGGATCGTAATAATACAACTTATGCGATTGGACCACCTAATCAGCCTTTTAGGCCAAGGGGATTTCCAACCCAAGGTAGACCCCCACTACCTTGAAATAATTACAATAGTGATGGAAATAGAGGAAGAAATTCTCCTTTTAGGAGAAATAATGGTACTTTTTGTAATCCAATGGGGAAAAATGGACAACAAAGGCCTATGGGACGGGTAATTTGTTATTGATTCCAATAGGAAGGTCACATAGCTACATATTGTCCAAATGTGCGTAAAAATCAAGACTTACTCCTCTTTGTAGGAGGTGTAGTGGCAAAGGGCATCACGAAGAGAATCTCCCTAAGTGAGAAGATAACAAGACTAATGACAGGGGTAAGCAAGTTTCTAATGAACCCTCAACCTCATTTGCAAATTTAGTTGAAGTAGAAAAAACAAGGCAAGTGAATGGAGTTAGGTCTAAATTCATACCCTGTAGGGTGACCTTTAAGGCTGATCCCATGATTGGTGTGGTTACTAGAGCACAAAAGTAGCAACGAGAGGAGCAAGGTCTAGAGGAAGAAAGTCTACAATTAGGGGGAGCAGCGAAGGATAAATCTAAGGATTTAGATCCTAATGTAGAGCTACCTAAATCAGATTCTCCACAACATTCCTCCAACCATCCATTATTACATGTGCCTTTAGCAAATCCTAAGATTCAAGTGGGAGTAGCTCCTTTTCCTGAAGATTGATTCCCCCTAAGGAAGGAAGTAAAGGGCAGGCAGAATCCATGAACAAGACTTATGATCTTTGGGCTACATTAGAAGAAATATAATTGACTATTAACTTTCAATAATTGCTAGAAATAGTGCCTACATGTCAAAAGTAGCTTTATCATAAATTAGTTCAATGTCGAAGGAAAATGATTGAGATTAATGCTTCTAAAGGGAGTGCAATTTCTTCCAAAAGAAAAGCAAGTAAGGACGTAAAAATAGTAGATTTATTTGTGGATCCAAGAGCTCCAGTTATAGATACTACTATTAATGGCCACTTGCTGAATAAAGTGCAGTTAGATGGTGGTTCAATAGCCAATTTGATGATAGAACAAACAATGCAAGAATTAGGGTTGAAGAATCTAGAACCTACACATATAGTTATACGTGTGACTGATCAAAGGAAAGTGATTCCTTCGGGGTTACTTTGAAATGTGAAATCTGTAATTGCTAGCCTAGAATCTCATGTGAATTACATAGTAGTTCATTCACATCCAAATATCTCTTCATATAATGTGTTGTTGGTTAGATCTTGGTTATACCAAGCAAGGTACACTCGGGATTGGTATAAAGGTTCAATTGTGATTGGTCCTCAAAATGATTGAGTTAAAATACAAGTTATTTCAAAAGGATTTTTGAAAGAGTCAGGAGATGAGATGGTTAATGAAATGGATGAAAAATCCAACAATGAGTTTTATGATTCAAAAATGGAGAGGACTGATCACGAAGGGCCTTATACGTAGTTATTTAAATAGAGCGCCTAGAAAGAGCACAAAAAGTAGAGGTAAATATGGTAATATGCTGTAACATTTTCATCAAATAATGATTCGGATAGTGATATTACTCACTGGTTGTCTACATTTGAAGATACAACCCTAGACTGCTTAATGCTCTCTACAATGGAAGCCGGATACTTTGATGATTCTCTTGAAACATATTCCCAATTATCCATGGATTAGGAATAAAATAATCAAGAAGATGCATTTTTTACGTAAAGCAGGGCAAAAGCAATTTTTATGGATGAATTGGAAGAGGAAGAGATGCTTGAGTGAGTGGCATTCAATGTAAACGAGATCTCAATGATCTCTTTGGAAAATATGGACGAATTTGATGTTACGAAGAATAATAATGGCATGACGCCTGAGAGTAGGGTTTTCGCTTCTTTCCCTTATGAGGAAAATGCTCTACCCTTTGGATTGGCAGAATTGCCAAATATATTTAGTTAAAAATAACTTATTGTCACCAACTAGAAAGAAAGAGAAAGGAGGAGTAGGAATAGGTGCAAACCATTACAAAGACCAATATCACATGATGATGAGGATGGCTCGGTTTTGGCCTTACAAGGGTTTGCACAAACATCTAGTGAACATCATGGTAATTATGTTAGGATCAATAGATAATTAAATGAGGCTTTGGAAATAGAATGTGAGGTAGCACTGACTGTTGTAAATGAAGCAATGAAGATGATTTCCGAGTTACAAAAAGAAAGGCATAATTTCAATTTAGAGAATGGCGATATCTAGATGAAATTTCACTTCTAGAGTTGTATTTATAAGAACAAAAGTCAAAATTAATTAGTCAAGAGTTACAGATGGAACAAGCCTTACCTATAGATAAGAACTATTGGGACGAATATGAAAAGACTAATAGATTTTGGGAAAAAGATAAGTCTAAGTGTACTTTTGAGTGAAAAACCATACTAGTGTTCCTTGGTTGTATCATCCCTTTAAGCGCTTCAATGGAATTACACAGAAGATGTATAATTGTTCTAAGGGACCACTAGTTGGTTATCAACGAGTCCAATCTAAACCTGCTAAGATCAATATGCAAAATATGCGAGAGGTTGTATTACCTCATCCCAAAGAAAGGGTGATGGATTTTTCTATCTATGGGGATGGAAAGGAACCACAACTTAGATGGTTTGAACCTATGACCCCGAGGGATTTTGTAGAACTTAAACAAGTCATACATTATTTGGGTTGTCAAATTCAAGAAGAGGAAAATGAGGATATGCATTCATTAATTATTAAGCTTAAGGGTAACCAATCGTCTTGGAGTTTAGATGATCAAGAATGTTTAGAAAACAACAATAAAATCTTACATCAATATCGTCCTAAGGTACATGCTCAATATCTATGTGATTTATAGTAGATACTTAGCATAATTGATTCTATCCAATCCTCATTTATAATGAAGTCTAATATAGATTTAAGCGCCCCTAATGGTTGATTGGATAAATACTAGGAAATATATATTGCAAAATCCTTTTCTAAGATAGCAAATGTCTATAGAATGAAAGTTGATGGTAGTACTCAAGATAACCTTGCTATTATTCTTTATAGGGCTTTATCCTTGGTACAATCTGTGAATGCGAGGGAAGAAGAATCAAAATTGAGTGCCAGGCATAGTTCCCTTGAAAATTTATCAATGGGGATATCTGAGGATTTACCTACAATCAAGGCTCGAAAAATAGGCTCTTTGTTTCTTGAAGAACCCGAAGTGGAAGTAGTTAAAATAGAAACATCAAAAGGAAAATATTTTAATCTAGGAGCTCACTTGGAATCCCAAGATTGAGAAAGGTTTGAGGAAGTATTACGAGCACATGTTTGGGAATTTTCTTGGCCTTATACTGACCTTAAAGGTATTAAAGTTGAACTTTGTCAGCATTATATTGATCTAAAACCAGGTACAAAACTCATATGTCAATGCCAACAACGAACAAATCTTGTGTATGCAGAACTAGTCAAAGCTAAGATTACTAAGCTTCTAGATGCAGGATTTATTTATCCTATTGCATATAGTGAATGGGTCTCCCCTATTGTGCTAGTACCCAAGAAAAACGGTAAGAAGATTTGTATTTGTGTTGAATCTTATAGAAAGCTGAATAGAAAAACATGTAAATATCATTTTCCTTTGCCATTTACAGATTAGGTACGTGATAAAGCTGTAGGCCATGAGCTATATTCTTTCATGGATGGGTTCAATGGCTATAATCAAGTGTTAATTCATCATGAAGTTCAATCTAAAACTACCTTTACTACTGAATGGGGTACATTCACTTATAAAGTGATGCCTTTTGGTTTGTGCAATGCACGCGTAACATTTCAAAGAGTTAGGATTACAGCCTATCAAGATTTTCTTTGACAATGGATGGAAGTTTTTCTAGAGGAGTTTTGCATCTTTGGGACAATAAAAGAAATGCCTAATCCATTGGTGCAAGTGTTTGAAAGTAGTGACGAAGTAGGTATCTCCTTGAACCCTGATAAATGTGTTTTTGGAGTGCCAAACGGAACATTGTTGGGGCATATCATTTCTAAAGAAGGCATCGTTATGGATCCATGTAAAATTTCTAAGATTTTTGCACTTCCACCTCCAATAAACCTTAAGCAATTGCGTGGATTTTTGGGGCATCTAAATTATTATCGACGATTCATTTTCGATTTTGCAAAAGTGACCTCACCTTTGACAAATTTGCTACGAAAGGATACTCCTTTCAATTGGGATGATGTCTACCTGAAAGAATTTGAATTTCTTTAAAAAAAGTTAAGTGAAGGACCAGTATTGGCACCCCCAGATTGGACAAAAGATTTCCATATTCATGCAGATGCATCTATGTATATTGTAGGAGTTGTTTTATGTCAAGCTGATGACAATAAGGTGGATCATCCAATTTATTACGCAAGTTGTAATTTAAGTGATGTGAAAAGAAATTATACTACCATTGAGAAAGAATGCTTATCAATGTTGTTTGTAGTGGAAAAATTTTGTCATTATTTATTAGGGAAAATTTTACTATTTATGTGGACCATGAAGCGTTGAAGTATGTGCTTAATAAAGCAAAACTTTCAGGACATGTGATTTGTTGGATGTTATTATTTCAAGAATTTGATTTTCAAATAGTTACTTGCCCTGGTAGAGCTCATGTTCTAGAAGATCATCTTTCACAATTATTAACATTTGATAAGGAAGAAGGTGTGGAGGATGATTTACCAGATGCGTCACTTTTTATTGTAGAGACGCAAGTTCCATGGTATACTGATATTGCATATTTTCTTAGCACAGCTCGTTATCCACCTGGTGCTGATAAACAATGAAAGCAACAAATCTTAATGCAATCACGCTCCTATGGATTATTAGGGTGTAACGTGTCCACCTGTTGTCTTCAGGACACGTCTTAGCATTCCATCGGAAAGGATGTCTAGAAAGCTCCGCCCGGCACTCCCATGGAATGTTACAGGGTTTGCGATCTAGGACTTTCCGCGTCTGCCATGTAGCGGAAGTATTCTGGCCGTTTCCACTTAGGACCAACCTGAATCAGGGTTTTTCCTATTGGTCATTTCCTAAATGGCAACTAGCGTCGAGCCCAAGTGAACTACTTTACGTAGAAATGCTAGGTCCGAAGAGGATTCACACCGCACTTGGTTCAAGGAGAATGGGAAACGAGAGGGATGCAAGGCTTGACCTCTCTGCCATAAGGCATAGTCCCATTCCGTTCCCCTAAAACAGCGTAAATCGGAATTATTATAACTTAGATTCTAGGTCAGCCCCCTTGCTGTTCATGTCCTTTGAACGATCTTCTTGCTGTCCATCATGATTGAGAAAAGTTCTTGACCAACTGGGACCACCCATCCGTAGGATGGACCTATGGTCACATCCTTTGCACTTTCCTCAGGTTGTTTTAGTTATTTAATTACCTAACACATTTAGTTGGACATGTATCAATCAGCTTCCTTAATTTAGCTCATTAGGCACTAGTTCCTTCACGTAATCTTAGCACTTGACATAGAAAAGCAATGTCAAACAAGTTCCTTTTCAATAGATTATCATATTTATCTTTGAAATACATAAAGTCTAGCCCGTAGGCTTATCCAAGATTCCGCCCGAAGACTAGTATGCGAGCCTCGAGATCCAATCCCGAGTCACGTTGGCCTCTTGTGCAGGGCCCGAAAAAGGCAAGGGATTTATGGCCAGAGCCCCCTTTCGCACCCAAGCATCCTCCTGCTCCAAATAGCGCTCAATGGAGAGACCTCTCGCAGTAGGTTCGGTCCACCTTCCCGGCGCGGTTAACAACTCCCTTGGTTAGGGTCAGGCAGATAGTCGGGGGTAACTGAGGCTTCCTCTCCCTTCAAGCCTTCAACCTGAAGCATTAGATATCTTTTCATCCTCTAATTCCTTGAGCAAACAAAGCAAACAATGCTCTCTAAACTGTTACAAGCACAATTATTTCCAGCGGTCATTATTTTGCCAACTGCTAAGGAGTGAATCCTTCTTTCCGAATGCATCAAGCACTCGATCTGGGATCAATTGCGACTTGGCAAGATCCCTAAGGGTTTGTTGGTTAACCCTTATATCCTTGGGTTAGGGCCATACCCTATTAACCCGACTTAATTAATATCTTAAGTTCAAATAGCAATACATATGTTATTCCAATTTACTGATTGATCTTTTGCTTCCAAGCAAATATCTAATCCCTGTATCCTTAGTCACTTTACCCAAGAAAGGTACTATATCAGGATGATTATTCATCCTCTTGCAAGATAACTTTCGTAAGAATCTTCCAATCTCATTCCGAGGAATTGGCCATTCCCTTGTGATCAAATCACAAGATCGTGCGACTCTACAACCTACTGCACAAGTGTCGCATCAAACTATGGGACTATTTACCCATCAAATGGAGTCACGAAATCATGATTAGATATAACAATCCGTTCCTGATTGCATTGGGCCGACATTGTCGGTCCTAGGGTTCCAAGTTCAAACCGAGTTTCATCTTTTTAGCGAGAGATTCTTAGGGCAACCCTAGATCATTTCTCACAGGTATGTCCTACTGTCCCTACATTCCGTGAATGTGGGCAAGTCTTTAGGTTTAAGAGTTTCAGTTTTTTTTTTTGGCAATAAAAGCGATTAGGTAATGTCCTCAACGAGCTAACCCTAGTTAGCTATTTGGGATATGTTGCATTGAATTAACCCTTCCTAAACGAGTCCCTCACGGTTTCTAGGCGTTTAGGTTTAGCCAAATTTTCCTTGTCTATTCTTGAGATAATTATGCTACCATTTCTATAACCACATGATTCATTGTCTACGTGTAAGTGGATTTACAAACCCTAACTTTTCGGGTTAGGATCAAAGCATAGGTTAAGTTATAGCATAATTCCAATTGATCATCCTATAACATGCAAACAAGATTCATGCTACTAAGCTTTCAGATTTTATGTTAAAACATGCAGCCTTTTTCTACTTTCTTTTTCGAATGAATTTGTCGTATGCTGAACTTACACACCCTTTCATTGATTTAAGTTTTTAGGACACTTGCCTAGAGTTAAATCTTCTTCATGCAGCCCTAGCAATTTCCTATAGTTGCTAGTCACTTTCTTTAAGAATCATTTAGAAAAAAAATATGTTCAATAATGCAATATGCGGTTTATTTCTTCCATGCTTAATCGAAGTGTACTATCATCATTTCGTTTTGTAAAAAAATGGACATTAATTAATCTAATTTCATTACTTTGCAATGCATAAAAAACGACTTGCTAGAAACACATAGAAATGTTATGCTCACTTTATTTTGTTCGTTTTATTGAAAAATATTAATGACCGAATCCCTCAATTGTGAGTTATTAGCCAAAGTATTTTCAATCGAAAAAAACATGCATCTTCATTACTCAAATGATCCATGCATAATTGAAATATTACGACGTTAATCAAATTTAGGAAGAAGAACCTGGACTTGTGGTGAAATGTCCAGATGGATGTTAGGAGACGATCCTCCAGCGGTTGCGCCTTGTGCTTTCTTAGGAGCCATCACGAATTTGACCTTTCCGCCTTGGACGCAGATTTATGATGTTGGCCGTCTCCTTTGCACATGAAACTCCCTTTGTGATTCCACCGTCCTTCAGAATCGAACCTTAGAAATGGAACTTATTAATTTCTCCTTCCTTTCGTAGAAGCTCCGGGGTGCAATTTGTCTACACGGGAAGGGGTTTAGCACTTGGGCTAATTGGGAGATTGCGGGAAATCCAAGAGGAAAAAAGGGCTTTTTAAAGGCCTCGGATAGGACTCCACAGGAAAGGGGGTACTAAATGGACTTTAGCGGATTGGAAAAGGGGACAAAGGGTGAAAAAAGACCTTAAAGAAGAATTTTTATGGAGGGGGGAAACCCACGGGAATGGAATTTAAATCCCGGGGAGGGGGGGGTGGAAAAATCTTTTGAGAGTAAGGCTTATTAAAGCCACAGGAAGGGGGGGTTTTTTTTTGGATCCCGAGGGGGGGGTAGTTTTAGGACGCACTTGGTGGACAAAAAGGGGGAAAAGGGCGGAAGGAAGGGGTGTAAAAGACCTTCTAAAGGAAGGCTTTAGGGAAGCCACATGAAGGGGTGTAAAAGACCTTCTAAAGTAAGGCTTTAGGGAAGCCACATGAAGGGGGGCTTCCTAGGAGGCTTTAGAAGCTTCCTAAGAACCTTCTAAAGCTTCTGGGAGTTGCCGTGGAGACCCACGTGGCGAGAGAGAAGGAGATGATTACTGGAAGTAGCTAATGGACAGTGCTGGGGTGGCAAGCAGCAGCAGATCTTCAACGTCTTCTTCCCTCCACTCTCAATGGCGGCATCCGTCATGAAGATTATCACCTCCTCCTCTCTGTCGATTGTCAGCTATGTGACGGCTCCCACTCTCCTCTCACGACCCCCTCCCCTCCTCAACAACAGCATGACAGTCTTGTCCTTTCTCTATCCCCCACGATGCCCTGGTTTTTATAGCCATGAGGGAGAGGTACCTCCCTCCCTCCATGCTACCATTGGCATGGGGTTCACCCCCCCTCTGGCATCCAGCAGGGATGCTCATTCGACCCCTTTGCTCATCAATGACCTGCTTCGCAAGGCCTACGTGCCCGTGGTTTACTCTCCCACCTCTAGCATAGCCTTCGGCTGGGGAGGATAAAAAGATTTGAAAGAAAGATTTCACCATAAATCTTCTCAATTTCCTCTTGACCTCCTCCCAAGAGGAGGTTCACATGGAAATATGCGGTTATTTCATTAACCATAGTTTCGGTTCTACCAATGATACATCGTGTTTTAAATTTGCACCGTCCGTGACCTAATGTCGGCATTTGTCTTTTGCCCGAGAATTCACACGGCTTCATAATAGCTAAAATATTACATAGGGGGTTACCTTTATAAATTATTTCCACACAAGGGTATCTATCGACGATGTGCAAGGGAAGATGAAGTCCTAGTGGTTCTTAAGGCATTGCATGATGAGCCATGTGGTGGTCATTTTGCTGATGAATTAACAACACGGAAAGTTCTATTAGCTAGTTATTGGTGGCCTACCCTATTTAAAGATGCTTATTATTGCTGCAAAAAATGTGATGTTTTCAAAGGACTGATCATCCTTCTAAGAGTTTTGCTACACCATTGACACCTATATTGGCATTAGTGCCTTTTATGAGGTGGGAAATTGACTTTGTGGGCCCAATTGACTATATTACCAAATGGGTGGAAGCGAAAGCACTTAAGATGGATAAATACATTGAAGTGACTAAGTTTATGTATGAGAATATCATTAAACATTTTGGTTGCCCACTAGAATTAGTAAGTGACCGAGGTTCCCATTTCTTGAATGGTCTTATTAGTGAGCTAATGTAAATGTACAAAAGTAAGCATCATAAATCAATGCCTTATTATCCCACGGCTAATGGTTAGGTTGAAATAAAACCAATCACATTATTTAAGGGATTTTAACTAAAACAGTTGCTTCTTACAGATGATATTGGGATGAGCATCTATATGAGGCATTATGGGCCTATAGAACCACTTATAAAGTGACAGTGCAAAATACACCCTTCAATTTAGTTTATAGAAATAATGTTATTTTTCCAATTGATCAAGAGTTTCCTACTCTACAAATCGCCCTCCCGTTACGATTAGGTGAGGCTGAATCGTTGAAGCAAAGGATTTTACAATTAGTGAGGTTAGATGGGAAAAGACTATTAGCTTTACAGAGCTTAGAAGCAATGCAGAAACGTCGTAAGGTGTGGCATGATCAAAATATCAAAATACGAGAGTTTAAAGAAGATGATTTAGTTTTATTGTATGATAATCGATACTACAAATTTCTTGGGAAGCTTAAATTTCCTTGGTTAGGACCTTTTAAGATTGTTAAAGTTTATGATAATAGTTCTCTTGATGTACAATATATTAATGCTGAAAATGAGATATTTAGAGTTAATGGCCTTTGCCTTAGACACTTTGTGACTTAGTTTTATTAGGTATAGTTAGGTAAGTGGTTAGAAGTTTATGATAATGGTTCTCTTGATGTACAATATATTAATGCTGAAAATGAGATATTTAGAGTTAATGGCCTTTGCCTTAGACACTTTGTGACTTGGTTTTGTTAGGTATAGTTAGGTAAGTGGTTAGAATGACCCTTAACTAATCTATATTTGGATTTCTTTTCTTTTCTTTTTTAGGTTTTTGATGGGATGCAGGTATGGCTTTTTTGGGGATGGATACACTTTACCCTCGTTTTGATGTTGGTAGTTCTAATCCTATTCATGTCGGGCCTTATAGTATTCCATGTTTTCAAATGCATAACATGTTCTTATATGCACTGAGGGGGGAGGCTTGTTGTGGTTCTTCTTTTGTGATCATTTTTTGTTTGCAATACCATCCACCCTTTGGTTGTAGATAGTGTCAGCAGCATCTTTTCGTGCATGCTCAACTTCTATGTTGGCAATGTTGCACATACTTTCAACGTTATGGTACCATTGTAATGTAGGATGCTATAGGTTACCTCGTAGGTTACACTTATCAGAGCCACAATAATGATAGTGTATTCTCACCTGAGCGTGGTGTTGCTCAGTTTAGGGTGGGTAGAGAGCAGTAGGAGTTTTTCTGATATCAAGCTATTGTTTACCGTTTTACTCCATCATATCTCGATGATAAAGTAAATGTCACTTGTCGCTATTGGGATTATATATATTGGTATATGGATGCGACCGAGGGCTACTCTTTAGGATGTTTACCAGTGGCACCCATGCCCTATTATGACGATGCAACTGCGACTATGCTCCATGATGTGACTGAGGTTTTTAGCAATGCACCTGATAGCCGGTCCATGACATTTGATGTGTCTATGCTGGAGACTATTCATGAGCATCCTATATCTTATAGTTTAGTTGATCGTCTTGACTTAGATAGTGTGGATGATTTTGGATTAGGGTTATTGTTTACATTAGAAGATCTTAGGGAGTTTGAAGTTTTTAGTTCAGATCTTTTGTTTTCTTAGAGTCTTTTGGGTTTTTACTTTATTCTACATACTTTTAAAAAAACATACAAAATAAATATTCCTTTTAAAAAAACTTTTGGTTTGTTGATATCTTTACATTTTAGGTTTTAGCGCACTTTAGTTTAGTTACTCTTTACATGGTTAGGTAATTAGTTGCACACACGGTTGGGATACTTCCCTAGTGCTAGGAAGTTTGATTTCTAAAGGAGTTTCACTCTTTATTGATCTAACATATTAATGGTTTAGTGGTTAGTGGTTGAGTTCTGTGTAGGTTTGATGATTATTGCAATTTGTGAACCACTATGTTTATCTTTGCCTTATCTTGGAGTTGCAAGATTTATATACATAACAAGTTGTTTCATACCTAATTTATCTATTTATATTCATTTGCAATGAAGGAAAGTAGATATATATATATATATATATATATATATATATATATAACTTGATTGAAATAATTTAGAGATTTCAAAGGCTAAGTTATTACAAAACAAAATAGATCACAAAACGTTTAAAACACAAATAAATCGAAAGATACATAAACAATTTAGTCTATATGAAGTCCACTCATATGGGATGGGACTTAGCACTAGGGAGTGATTGAAAGGGGGTGATATGTGTGCATGACATAGTGAATTTCATTATATGGAAGTCTGATTAGGAATCCAATAGAGTTTTCCCTTGACTTTTTGTCATTTTTTTAAAACTATGTGGGGGTAGCTAAATAACAAGGTTCTCTCCACGAAATTTTGACTAAGAGTAGTGTGGAAGGGAGACGCTTAGCCGGTGGGTATCTTTGTCCTATCATTTGCCTAGCAAGAGTGACTAGTATTATGTGCTAGATTAGATTCCTCGAGTGAAGTTGTTCAACTTAAATGTTTGACCATTCAATTAATTGGTGCATTCTTAGCCTTCTAGTTGATCCTTTTAAAAATAAAATAAAATTCAATCCAAATAATAAAAGTATAGAAGAGTCTATATATTTATTCTTCAAAAGGTAGAGGAAAAAAAAGCAAAAAAAAACTCCTTGAGAGTGTATGGTTTTTTTTTTAAACACCAAAAGAAGATAACCATCGCCTCTGAGGTCTTGGTAGGCTATATGGATTTCCTTGATAGGTGCCCTGTGTCTGATGCCTTGCATCTCTTTGGGGTGGGACCTTTTGGGATTGGAAGAAAGCCACTACTATTATTCAAAAAAAACAAACAAACAAACACTCTAGACAGTTGGAAGTTAGGGATCATTGACCAGTTGCTCTAGTAGAACATGGAGGGTTAGCAACTAAACCATAGAAGTCCTATTTGGTGTCATAATATTAGCTTTCTTTTTTTGGGTTCTTTGTTAGGCATGGACCTTATCGGTGAGGCTATTTCAGAAGCAATATTCCTAGTGGGATAGTAGTGTGGCATTTTCTTGCCTAGAGGGATTATTGTTGTTTAGCGGCTCTAGAAAGCTTCCTAGTTGGTATATTCTATGCATTGGATGAAGCTCTGTTATGCACTTAAATGGGGAGAGTGGAAAAGGGGAATGTTAGTATGCACAAGTTTTTACACAACTTAATTGAAACATTTATCTTGCTTGCTTAATAATATGACACAAATAAGTATTTTCCTATCTTTTCAGTATCTACTACTTTTCTATGTGCGATTTTGCAGATCTTGTAGCTGTGCTTGCAAGGATGCTTCACAATTAAGTGAGGGAGAGTATATATTTTTTCTTTTGAAGTTGCGTAGCAATGCTCATGGTAGCTGTGTTTGCAATGTTGGATGTTCGTGATGTAGTTGTGCTCATGAGGACACTTCGCAATTAAGTGGGGAAGAATGATAACACCTACAAACAAAGCCTAATATTGCAAAAACATTTAGCAAAATTGTACACAATTGGCACATTGTTACCAACATTTTACATTAATTTAATGCAGATGTGGTGTTCGTTTTTGTTGTCTTTGGAGGCCATGTCTCTGTAGTTGGCTAGGAGATGTCGATACAAGGAATTTCTTGTATGAGAGGAAGGTGGAGATTTAGACAATCTGATAGATTTACTTAGTGAATCTCAATTATGACTATCTAAAATTTTCCCATAGGGAATTAGTATCACCTAGAGAAGATAAGATCTTGTCTTCTCTCCCATGACTCCTCTCCCCCATGGTCTTCCCTCTCCCTCAATTGATGATGACCTCTTTCCAACACCAAATTCAATTTTCCTTTAGTGAAAAGAGGCAAGTCTAGGAGCTTTGTGGTGGTTTGGCACATCTCCTAAGTAACACTTTCATGCCCCTCGTAACCCGCAATGCAAAGCATATGATATCTCCTTAACCAAAGTATCTTTGCCCTAGTCACCAAGCCAAAGTGTTAGACTCTATGATCTCAATGTGAGGACCATTGGATACACCCTTATTCTTTTAAGGGTTTGATGCATGAACCCTCTACAAATACCTCACACCTAGTCTACCCACAAATGTATACAAATCTAATGACTCTATGTGATTTGGTGGTCAACAATGTGAGACAGATTTAATATTGTCAATTTCAAAATGAAAAAGGCGCATTAGAGCTCTAGTTAGGATTGTACCATTAGATTTCAAAGTCCTTAAAGGCATACATTCTAAGGTTTAGAGGGGGGAAAGAAAATGAATTGGATGAAAAATTGAAAATTAGAAAAAGAACCAGGTCGATGCATGATGAGCAAGAGGAAGAAGGGAAACATGTCATGATTTTGAGTGGTGAGCTCATTTTGATCACATACCACATGAGCATGGAGTTGCTAACTACACAAATGGAGACACATTCGAAGGTACATATGACATGGGAAAGAAGCAAGGGCATGGTGTCTACAAGTTTGCAAATGGGGCAGTTTATGATGGACAATATAGTAGCAATCTTAAGGAAAGTCTTGGAGTACAAAAATATCCCGACAATAGCTCATATGATGGATCTTGGAAAGTAGGTAAAAAAGAAGGCTATGGGATTTATACATATGCAAATGGTGATATGTATCAAGGTGATTGGTTTGATAATAAAAGACATGGTGTGGGTACATATTATTTCAAAGAGAGCATGAGCCAGTATTGTGGAACTTGGGCTCTTGGAAAACTTGATCATGGGAAATGGGTACTCAAAGATGGAAACTCTTATGAAGGCCAATTCATATCAAACAAACCGCAAGGTCTTGGCAAGTTCAAGTTCTTTAAGACTAATAATGTCCTACATAGAGAATATGCAAATGAAAAGTGGAGATCAAGAGATCTAATCTCAATGCCATAATTGTTCACTTTGTATAAGCAATGGAATGTGAGAAGTGGGAAACTTACTCCCACACCATCACCTCCTAGAATTTGATCCTAGAATGTTGTCCCATGGAAAGAAAACATTGTTGTAGTCACATGTGTTGGCACGACTCATACACATTTTGAAGGCGAAGGCTAATTGAAAGGGACGATGGCGTCTAGTTAATTAATTGATAAGGTCATGGGAAGAGTTGATTATATTCCCACGAAATCACTGTCTGTGGATTGGAAGATGAAGACCAACGAAGGTAGAGAGCCTCTATGCTTATACCTACTACCATGTCTAATAATGAAGATGATGAGCAAGAGGAAGTTGAGGGGGCGCCATGAATTGGAAGGAGAGAGAGAGGAGAGAGTATCAGCTTGACAAGTGCCATTTGGCTTCTACCCATAGTCACGAGGTCAAAGCAGTGTTCACAAACCTTCATCATCAATGTGATCCAAGTAGAAGAAGTATGTTGCCTCGTAACATCAATCGTTTCAGCACTCTATAGACAGTGCCTGACATGACCGATCCCATGACAGGTGTAGTTAGAGAGAGAGAGAGAGAGATGAGGAGACTACCAAGCCTCCATCCCTGCTCACCCGTGCACTCGACCTCGTGTTCTCTTTCGTCCGCCTCACTGAGTTCAAGATTCTGTTCGTCCTCTTCTTCTTCATCATTATCATCATCATCTGCATGTGATAATACTTGATCCTCATCCTCCTCCTTATCAATTGTATCTTCATGGCAAGCAGTCATCAACGAACACAACAATTGATGATGATAATAAAGACCATCTCATGAGGTAGGGAAGGAAGCATGAGAAACAAGGAGAAAAGAAGGGTGTAATACACCCAATTCACATTCTGCATGATCATCGCCATGTCTTCCCTCTAAACATGGAAATGGAGCTTTAATGTATCCATCCTATTCAAAGTGATGGGGCATGAGAACAAGTTTTTGCCTTCAATTGCTCTATTTGGCAAGTGATTCCATGGAAGTATGAAGGAGATCTTGAATTACTCTCTTTCCCTCTCTTAGTCATCGCTAGGAACACCATGAAAGCTAAGCTCTTATGTTGAAAATTAATCAATATTAATCTAAAAGAGTTCTAAGGGGCCATTCCTACGGCAACCATACAATTGGCAAATGGATCTCTTGAGAGACGAGAAATGATGAGCTTGCCATGCACAATGATTGGGTAGACTTTTTCTTCATCGAATTGTAAAGGACATGGCTTTCAAAAGCATAATTGTGACTCTCGTACTTTATGTAAGTGCCTTACCTCATTTAACAAAAATAAGTGATTAAACATAAATATTTCTTTGGTTTATAATTTTTATAAAATGTTTTAAGATCTGAATTTCTATGCTAAATGGTTTTTTGCATTTTATAGGTCTAATTCTATTTTTGAAATAAAAAATAGTAACAAATTCTTTAAAAGAACAAACATGAATTTTTATGAAATTTTTTGTTACATAATTATGAGTCAAAATATTATTTCCATGAAGTCTATAATGCTAAAATTTATTGAAATTTTTTAATAATATTGGAAGATCATTTAACATGTTGAAAATTTCAAAGATGGTTATTTTTTAGTAAAAATTTTAGTTTTCATTTTAAAAAATTATGTTTTACATCAATAAAAATTTTGATATTTCCATGGAAAAGCTAAAAGTCAAATTTTTTATGCTTTAGTAGATTTCTTAAAAATTAAGAAAAAACCAATTTAATGTTATTCTTGTTATTCGTATAAACATGATGTTTTTGATTGATATAATTAAGAGTATACGTGGTGTGTTAATCTACGATATGGAAAAAAAAAAGAACAAATGTAAGGGTATTTTATGATAGTTACTAAGTTAGAAAATAACTACAATCCTTAACCAAATTATAAACAACATAAAATTAACCATTTATTTATATGATGGCACGAGGGGATGTCTCAACATCTATATTAAGCTTTTACAGGTTATTCATTTAAAAAAATACTTAGATGATCGTTAAGATAAAGAGTGGAAGGCCACTAGGATAATTGATAATTAAGGGGAGATATGGGGGTTTAAAATAAACAATGTGTACACATAAGAGTGCAGAGAGAACTTGTTTTTATCTTGATCGATGTTTAGTAATGAAAAGAAAAGAAGAATGTTTAATGATTAATAAATAATAAAAGGAATTTATTATATAAGGGCAAAGAATAGATAACTTTAAAAGAATTTAAATGGAGATGTGTATATAGATCCATTGGATCTATGCCACCCTGAGACCAATTCCCCAAGGGATAAACATCCTAGGTTTAGTATCCTAGTGTCCAAAATAGAGACATTTCAATGAAGGTTAAAAACAAAACAAAGTGCAAGAATAAGTAAGCTTACTGAGTTCTAGATATTAGATTAGTTGGACTATTACGAATGAGTGTCGTAACTATCGAGAAAGGCTAGATAAATCATAGGAATTAGTTACCAATATCACCTATTCAGTGCAACAACTCACAGAAATTAACTTGGCAACCCGATTAAAAGTGGCTCAGCCCATGGCATGGTTACTGGTGTTTAAGACCCCAATGTCATTAGGCAGGAACTATTAGGGAAAAATGTGTTGCTGCCTATGATCAAGAATGGCTCTGACCATGGGGAGTGTAGCTCAAAGAAGCCTAGGAGAGAGTAGATATGCTTATTGCCAAATGATATCTCATCACCAATGTAATGCACTTTGTAATATTCTCTTGAAGTAATGAAAATTGATATTTGTTGGATTTGGGTGCAATGTAGTTTGTCATACGCGTTGTTTATTATTATTTTTAACTTGAATGTTAGGTTTATTTATCGGATTTATATGCAACACAATTTGTACCCTAAATTTAATACGTAGTGCATTATCGAGTTCATGCGCAATATGTATTCATTCAAATGCATGTAAAGATAACTCAAAGACATAAATACAACAAATAACAAGTCAATAAACAAAAATAAGATACGCCAAAAAATCTATATTCATATTCATAACATTTTACATGGGATCCATTACAACCACGGTTTTACAAAATCTCTTTGGAAGCTACATTCCATATATGTTTTAGTAGTACACTCATTTATATTATACCCTTATGTGTGTAAAAAATGTATAAAAATGGTGTTTTAAAAATACCTTATTTTGAACCCACGTGATGTACATATATATTAATGAGTAACTTACCCGAGGCTTGGCTTCCATTGATGCTTCCAATGCTGGCATGGTGGTAGTGGCGGGGCGAAGCTGGGGGAGGTAGCCTGTGCATGGGATTTCTAGGGGGTGTCTTTGGGCCGCTTCCTTGGTGTGTGCCATGTCCTCTAGAAGAGAAAACTCAAAACTCAAAAGTGAAATGTGTAAAATGAGATGAAACTTTAAACTTATAGCAAAAAAAATTTAAAATACTTAAACTTGAATTAATGTAGCTAGGCTTTGGAAAAATATGACCAATGATTCGATTGACGTGAAATTTTACTTGTAGAGTCCTCTATGACACATCAACTACCCAAAAAAAAGGCCTCATCAAAAGTCTTTAGGACACCTATCTGGCATCTAGACGCGAGCCTCCGAATAAGTGTCCTAGAGGCTTCTGATATGGCCAATTTTTTAATATCCATGAGTTTTTATGATGCTAGTATATGTGGGTAAAGTTTGAACATATTTTAATTTATAAAATTAATGGTTCAATTATTTTTTGAAAATGCATTAACTGGATTATAGCTCATTGATAACAAAAAAACTCACCACCGAGTGTGCACAACATCATTAAAGGTGTTGTCAACCAAACTACGTAAAATATTGGAAACTTAAAAATTCACAAAAAATAAGCCATGGGTCAAATGAAATATCGTATATCGGATATAGTATTGCCAAACTGCTAAATACAGTAAAGATATAGTGCATCAACCCATGTACAACTGATCACTAATGTGTGTGTGATTGTAGATTGAATTTATCCTCAATGAAACTACTTTCAAAATTAGAAACTTAGAAATATACACAATGTAAATCATGGAAAAATAGAATATCAAATATCAAATTTGGCATTATGAAACCATGAAATACATAGCAGATAGTGCATCGCACCAAGTACAACTAGAGTTAGAAAAAATTTAGCTCTCCATTTTGCAGGCCATTGCTATCAAATACTTGAAGGTCTACTAGAGAGATAACCCAAAACTAAGCTCCTTACAATCTACAACCAAACCTAAGCTAAAAACATAGATCCAATTACAAGGTAGCTTCTCAAAGCATATTGTTGACATTAAGATTAAATGCATCCTTATTGTTGTGGATCCTACGAACAAGAACCATATCTATGGGCTTAATAGTGATACGTCGCGTATGAATGGCTAAAAGTTGAAAATCATTCATTAGATCAATCAAGTAACTTTCAACTACTTCCTTGGAGAACAAGTAAGGCTTGGCTTGACCATCACCCCACATTCCTTGCTTGGTTCCTTGAAAAGAACTTGTGATGATGCCCTAACTAAAGATCTTGCAGTATTTCTCACACTAACCTAGAGAATGGTGCCTTAGGAATAATCAAGTTGGCACTCTTCTGGAATTTCCTTATCTCTCATAATGCAACTGTGCCTAGTTTCCATCTTTGCTTCTTATGTGTTGGAGGATGTGTATTACCAGCTGGAGCAGTAGTGGGAGGTGGAGCAACTGGAGCATGTGGACCACCATTTCTAGACAATGGCGAACCATCATTATTGACCACACTTCGGCCACCATTGTTGGACACAGTAGGGATACCATTATTAGCAGTTGGTCACTCATAGTACGCTCACTAGATTCAGAAGAGTGTTGAGCTCTTGCTCTTGTAGGCACCTTCTTGATAGGAAACTTGGAATGTGCCATGGTTGTGATGATGAAGGATAGAAAGGTGGAGGGTAGAGTGAAGAGGAATGGGAAAAAATAAAAGGAGAGACTTGATTTAAGTACAAAATTTTTAAACTTACTATGATATAAATGAATTTTAAAATTATCATTTCATTTCATTTTTCCACCTCATCTATAAGAAGTTGGGAATAACAAATTAGTGTTAATAACATTGATATTATGCCATGTCACACTGACATTGGTATAAAAGGAGAGAAGATGTAATTTTCCACATCTTTTTGGACACAATAATACAATTACAGACTTTCTCTCCCTTCTTGCTCACAGCTTCTATGGCTTCCCCTTATTTCCTATATTTCTCTCTCTAAATCTAGTATTTCTCTCTCCTCATCACTCTTCTTCTCTCTCTTCTTGCAATCTTTCTCTCTCTTCTACAGTCTTCTCTCTCCTCTTTCTCTCTCCCTAGTTCTCTCTCTGACAAGTGGTATCAGAGCTTAAGTCTTTGATCCATTCTTTTCTTCCATTTTCAGTCCCATTTTCCTATTTCAAAATCAATTTCAGACAAAAATGGTACAAGACAGTGACTAGTGGAGTGCTGCAGGACATCTACAGTTAGTAAGAGACTACATCTGGAGATATCCAAGGTCAAATATGGTGGATAATGGCTTAAATGACAGGATGTCATCAAATTTTATGCAAAATTGGAGGTAATTAGGGTAAAGGATGGTTAACCAAGCTTAGTTTGGGAACAAATTGTGGTTACTTTGAAAAGAGGGAGTTCTCTTTCCCCTTTTCTGGAGTTTCCTGCAGGTTTCATGGAAGTTCAGTACCAAGATCTGTTCATCTCTCTTAAACCCCTGATCTTCTTGGCCAACAATTACCTAGAATAGATCCCTCTTCATGAGCTTCAAGATGAGCACAAGATTGCTCCAGTTTGGCTCAGCTATGGAGCCAGGAACAGCCCCAAAAATTGCGGCGCAATTTTTGGGCTGATCAAGCCTGCTCTCTGTTCAGGTTGCTCCTCCCTCAGGCCTTGGCACTCTCTCTGATCTTTTGGCAAGCATAAAGCTTCAACAAAATGGAGATATTCAGCCTTCTTCAAGGTTCTTCAACCCTTCCTAAACCCTAGGTGAACAGTCCATGGCAGCCATGAAAGCTTCAGCCCAATCTTCCAAATTTCAACAATTTCTTGAAGATTTTTCATCCTTTTAGCCCATGGGATCATCTCAGCAACAAGGATTCTTCAACAAATTGCAAGGATTAAGCACGAAATGGTTAAAGATTGAAGATCAAGAGTTTCTATGGAGCAGAAATTTGGGGGAAACGGGTCTAATGCTTCAATTTCAAGCATTTGAGGCTCCAAGATTATTCCTAAGTCCTCGATAAACAAGCCTTGTGGATTATTTTACCAACATTGGACAACTGGGGGCTCTATTAAGCATATGAGATTGATTAAGTCATCCTCAGCCATGTCAAATGTACTCTTCTTCAATTCTTAATCTCTCATTAATCCAATTGCTGAGCTTAATCCATTTGATTGAGAGATTAAAGAATTGAACAATATTCCTCAAATTCTCAGCCAACCTTTGCTTGAATCCATCTATTCATGAATGCAATGCTTGTTTAATGCATATTAGTCCCAATCAGTGAATTAGAGGCTTCAATCTGAAATTTTAGCATAATACTTGAATCCCATTGACTGAATCCATTGATTGATAAATTTGTTTACTCTAATCCAATTGATTGGTTGAATTTCTTTTGCCCAAGTTGAAATATTGTAAAAGGGTAAGTACTAGCAATCAGTGAGTCACTGAATTGCATTGGTAAGACCCTTCTCCTATCCCAAATTTTCAAAATCTTATTCAATTGCATCTCATGAAAGGCTGAATGAATATTTCAGAAATGCATGTCATGCTGATTTCTTAGAACACTAGCCTCTGCCATGTTGATATTCCCACCGAGGAAAAAGGTGGGTGCCGAGGGAGATAGTGGGACAAAAGAGAGGTGACCCTCCCTCACTATCGAAGATCCTGAAGGGGTGCAACCAACCGACTCGGGGGGAACTTTGCCCACCTCCAAGTGATTTGAAGCCCATGTAGGGAGCCTGTCATGCCGTTTTATCCCTCACACAGGTACACTGAGTGGAGACTTGAAGATTTAAGACTTTCAAAGGGCTCAAGTACCTATAGGACCAAAACAGGATAATATAGGGAATTTATAGGTCACTTACAGGATACTTACAGGTGGTTACAGGTACACCATTTATTACTGAAGCACAGGTGCAGGTACTATAGGGTACCCACAGGACCTATATACCCTTTTGCAGGGTTTGGTAGCCATTTGGGGTTACTATCTTGCATTACAGGGTCAAAACAGGGCACTTACAGGTCTAGATAGGGTGCAGGACTGGACAGTTCAGACTTTGAAATCTAGTTACAGAATTTTCTATCCTAAACCTGTTATAGTGTGCTATAGCTCATCTCGAAGAGGGAATTCTTAGCTTCAATTTGCACAAAAAGTTCTGAAATCGGAGCTCCCTAGCAAAAGTTATAGCCGTTTTTCTGACAGGGGATACTGCAGGACTGCACTAATATGGCAGGACATAAAGGCAAAAATAAGGTCCAGGTTGATTATGCTCAGCAAATCAAGGATTCCATGATGGATAGTACACTTCAAGAGAACCTTGAAGAGCTTCAACAACAAGGAGAAGTCAGCATACTCAATAATAATTTGTGTGCCCATGAACAAAGACATAGGGAACGACATGAGGCCATCTTATCAAGAATGGAGCAAATGGTTCTATCTACTGATCAAACCAAGGCTTCTATTGATAAGTTGGTGGAATCCAATGAAAAACTTATGGCAAAAATTTCTAAATTTATGCAGTTGCAAATGGCATCAAGAGAAGCTAATGATAAGGCTTGTTCAAATAGTGGCCCTTCAGTCCCACTTCAGCCATCTAACCAAAATGGTCATGGAAATGGGATTATTGGAAGTAGAGGCATTCCAAATAGTCAGTATGAAGTAGGAGAAGCTTCATAGAGTCATGATGACTATTTGGACAGTTTGAATGGGGCCAACACTCAAGCTTTTGGACTGCATACTCAAAATTCTAGGGGTGCTCTACCAACAGGAAGATTACATAGTAATTCTCAGCCACATGTTGAAAGATTTCCGTCTCAATTTGGAGGCTCCGTACTTGGTAATCCTGATCAGCCAATTTTGGGACAACAACCCTTTCATGAAAGGGAGTTTAAAGACAAAATTGTTTTAGCCAAATTTAATGGTCAGTCATCTTCACCATCTGATTTAGAGGAATTGACCTCTAAGATGGAGTCCTACTTTGATATGTACCCTAAAACTGATGATATGAAGATTCACTTTGCTTCCTTGCATCTAGAAGGATTTGCCCATACTTGGTGGAGGTATATCAAGAAAGAAAATATACTTGTAGAGAATTGGGAAGCTTTTAAGGCACTTATGGCTGAAGTCTTTGTTTCGCCTCTTGAGAAAGAGAAGTTAGCACGAAGATGGTATGGTTTGGAACAAAGGGGCCTAAGTGTAAGAGAGTATACAAACCAATTCCTCAACTTGACCATGTATGTGGAAAGCATCAGTGATGAGGCTAAGCTTCACAAGTTTATGTATGGTTTGGAGCCATCATTATCAGCTGATGTTATGGCACAAAATCCTACTTCACTTTTTAAGGCTATTGAGCTTGCAGTGCGCTATGAAAGAAAGTATAGAAAATAATCTTCATTTCAGCCTGGTTTTGGACAGCCAAGGACTGTTTTAAAGTAGGGACAAGTTGGTAACACTTATGGCAGTAATCATGTGCCTAATGGGAGCTTACGGGTACCAACTTATCCTCCATTTAATGCTTCTAGGCCTCAAAGTAATTTCAGGACAACAAACAGTCCAAAAGTTGATTTCAAACAAGGGGATAGCAAGCCTAAGTCCATTTTAGCCAATACAAATCCTAAATCTATTCCCATGGATCTTTACAAGGAAAGGAAGGACAAAGGCTTATGTTTCAAGTGTGGGGAAAAGTATACACCTGATCATGCTTCAAAGTGTGTATACAAAAATGTCAAACCTAAGCTTCAGAGTATGTTGGTTTTTGAGGATTTTGAAGATGATATTGATGAAGTTAATGCGGTGGCACTTAATGCTGAAAATGAAGATCTTGAGGATGTTGAGATGACAAGCTCAACACATGCGGACATTGATAATGGACCGGCTGGTTAGATGGGTCCACACGTCTACACTTAGTACATCGGTGGTCATTATGACTCTCACATGGCCACTGACTCATTACTTATTATATTCAGGATGTTACACCTATTTACAGTTGGCATAGTTATAGCGCCATTTGACTAGTGTAGTCGGTTATGCATCGTTTGACTTAGGAGGCCACTTTCCTTTATGTTGTATCTTATCTATACTTTGTGTACATTGTAAAGTGTAAAAAAGAAGAAGAAGAAATCAACAAAAAAAACGTTTTGGCATCCATCTCTCTTCTTGTCTCTTGAGTGAGCTTCTCCTTGTGCATTCTATGTGTGTTCGGTGCAGCATCTTGAGCAAGTCCCCCCACCACGCGATTCTTCACATAGTATCAGAGCCGCGCCATTGAGAGAGGCTGATTTGGAAGGCTGAAGTGAAGGAGAAGAAGCAAGGTTTGAGCAAGCAAGCCACGGGTAAGAAGCTCTCCCATCCTTCCACTCTCTCTCTTGAATAGTGCCTGTGGAGGCATTGGAAGCATGGCAAAGCAAAAATCTCAGATTGCTGTGAGATTTGGTGTACGCAAAGAGCGCTTTATATTCTGCAAATAAGCCCTTTAGGGCCTTACTACATTCATTTTGGGCATTTGAGGCCATTTCAGGCCCCGTTTTAGAGCCGCAAGGTTGCCGACAGCTGTTTCAGGGTACACTGTGGCTTCGACTGTATTGACCGAAAGTGGGTGCGCAGGTTACAGATTTCAAATCTATAAGCTCAAAGGTGTTTACTAGCAAGTAAACACAAGGTTTAGTTGTAAACTGGTTGCAGATTGTATGTATTGTTGAGCAGACAGTGAAAAAGGCTATCTAGTGTATTGCTGTGCACTACAAGTTGAGGGTTGCAGAAGATTTGCTTGTTGTTTGGTATTAGTTTTGTGATAATGGCAGAGAATAGTGGAAGCCCCATCATTGAGAAGCTCGACAAGAATAACTACCCTTCATGGAAGTTCCGTGTTATGAACTTCCTTATTGGAAAAGGCCTCTACGAGTTTGTTTCAAGTGAAGAAAATGAGCCGGAGGTGAATGATCCTCCAACTGCAGAAGAGACAAAGGCATGAAAGAAATGGAATGCAAAAGACAAGAAGGTCATGTATTGGCTGTCTGCGAAAATTGATAATAATATGCTGGGACATATAAGAAATGCAGAGAATTCATATGCAGCTTGGACCATACTTGAAAGTATGTTTTCCGTAAATACAAAGGCACAAAAGATTCAACTCAAACAAGTGTTGAACACATTGAAGAAAGGGAATATGTCTATCAATGAGTATGCGCTGAAGGTAAGGAGCATTGCAGATGCATTGGTAGTAATTGATGCAATGCCCGATGATGATGATTTGGTGTCGTCTACCTTGGGTGGACTTAACAATGAAAAGGCTTGGAAGTCTTTTGTAACTTCCGTATATGTCAGAAAGCCATTTCTAGATTTCGATGAGTTGGTCTCCCTTATGATCACTGAAGAGATCAACATGTAGAGTGAGACATTTGAAAGAAGTGGTGAGTAGGTCCAAGCTTTCTACTCCAGTTCAGGAAGGGGACGTGGCAGGTTCTCTTCAAGAGGCCGTGGTATAGGACATGGTAGTGACAACCAACAAAACAGATTAAATCAGCAATTTGGTGATATGCATGTTTCAGGAGGTCGTGGTAACTTTAGAGGCAGGGGGAGCTTTAGAGGAAGAGGTTGATGGTAGAACAAAAGTTCTAACAACTCTGGTATTGTGTGTCACTTGTGGCAAAATAGGTCATATTGCAGCCCAATGTTATGCTAAAAAAGATGATATCCGCAGTGATAAGTTGCAGCAAGGAAACTATGTATCGTTTTCACGACAGAATGAAGACAAAAATGAACGTCTGTTTGTTATGCAACATATGCTGAATGCTGTTACAAGAAAGGGAACACATGATGATGTTTGGTATGTTGATTCAGGTGCATCCAATCATATGACCAGCCATGCAGAATGGTTTGGAGAGATGCAGGATTTGCAAAATGCAGGTTATGTGCAGACGGGTGATGATTCATGCCACCCAATTTCACACATTGGAAAAGTTTCCTTGTCCTTGCATGATAGTAAGACAATGAGTCTTTCAGATGTATTACATGTGCCATCTATTACAAAGAACTTGGTGTCAGTGGGTCAGATGGTAGAGCAAGGGGTGCAAGTCAGATTTAATGCAAAGGGCTGCTTTGTAGAAGACTTCAATGACAAGTGCAGGTTAGTTGCAAAGGGAAGTAGAGTTGGACATATGTTTACTCTGGATGCTGGAATTCCTACTATGAATGCTGCTATTTATGCTAAAGGAAAATGTGTTGTTGCAAACATTGAGATTTGGCACAAACGGATTGGACATACAAATGTTCAAAGGCTGAAATTAATGCAGTCCAAAGGGTTGGTTACCGGTTTGCCTACATTTATAGTTGCAGAATTTCATAAGGTATGCGAAGCATGTCAATTTGGTAAGCAGGCAAGACAACCCTTTTCACATGACAGAGATGTAAGCAAAAATATCCTTGATGTTGTGTATACAGACATTTGGGGGCCTACACAAAATGTATCTCTTGGAGGCAGTTCATACTTTGTCACATTCATTGATGATTGTTCTAGAAAGCTGTGGGTATATTTTATGAAGGAAAAGAGTGAAGCGTTTGAGCACTTTAGAACTTTCAAGGCTGCAGTTGAAAGAAAAACATGCTTGAAAGTAAAGTGCTTGAGGTTAGATGGAGGGGGAGAGTACCTCTCAAATGAGTTCAGTGATTTTCCAGAGGTCTCATGGGATAAAGAGACAGTTCACATGCAAGTATACCCCATAGAAAAATGGGGTTGCAGAAAGGAAAAATAGGCATATTGCAGAAGTTGCACGTGCCTTGATGGCTGAAAAGAATATGCCTGAGCATTTTTGGTCTGAGGTTGTTCATATTGTTGTTTATATTATGAACAGAACTCCCACAGCTGCAGTTCATGGTATGACCCCCGAAGAATGTTTTACAGGTAAGAAGCCTGATGTCTCACACTTGAAAGTGTTTGGCTGCATTGCGTATGTTCATGTGCCAGATGAGTTGCGGAAGAAACTAGATCCAAAGGCTGAAAAGTGTGTCTTTATTGGATACTCTTTAGAGCAAAAAGGGTATCGCTGTTATAACCCTGTCACATGTAAGTTCAGAGTGAGCAGGGATGTCATCTTTGATGAAATGAGCAGTTGGTATGCATCTAGTGGTGATGCATTGGATGATGATGATGATCATGACACTCATGTGGTGCAGACTGAAAAGCAAGAATCACGGACTCTTAGTGGACCAGAGACATCATCTGGTAGTCCTTGGTCTGGGAGACTAAGGAGTACCTCTACATCTTCAGGTGCATCTAGTAGCACTACAGGTAAAGACAAAGGAAAGAATAAAGTGTCAGAAGGCATTGATGCAGTTCTTGATGGAGACTCCCGTGGCTCAGAGAGCCTAGATGATTAGCTTAGCATTCCTTCAATGAGGACTCCAAGTGTGCAGAGAGCACGGGTTAATGCAAAGACTCCATTGAGTGATCCAGTGGTACACAAGTCTAGCAGGGTGAGATGCCTTGTTAAAAGATTTGGTTTTGAAGGTTATGCAGCTCACCATTATGCTTATATGGTGAAACTAGTTGAGGATGTTGAGCCCATATGTTTTGAGGAGGCTGTTGGTCATGCTCATTGGGATGCAGCAATGGATGAGGAGATGGCTGCATTAGAGGCCAATAAGACTTGGGATCTAGTATCATTGCTGAAGGGCAAGAAAGCCATTGGATGTAAGTGGGTTTATAAGATTAAGCACAATGCAAATGGTTCTATTAGTAGGTACAAAGCTAGGCTGGTTGCAAAAGGCTATGCCCAGACATATGGCATAGATTATGATAAAACCTTCAATTTAGTTGCTAGGATGGCAATTGTCAAATGTGTGATTGCTTTGGCAGTAGCCAAAGGTTGGAGGTTGCAGCAAATGGATGTGAAGAATGCCTTCTTGCATGGTGATTTTCAGGAAGAAGTGTATATGGATCAGTCAGTAGGTTATGAAGATTTAGAGCATCCCACATATGTGTGCAGGTTGAAGAAGGCACTCTATGGGCTCAACCAAGCACCTAGAGCATGGTATGACAAGATCTCAGAGAGTATCTTGTCAATATTGGCTTTTATTTTTCTGATGCTGATCACTCACTTTATGTGAGAAAGGGAGATGCAGGTTTGGTCATAATAGTCATCTATGTGGATGACTTGATTATTACAGGTGATAGTGATAGTGGGATTGCTGAAATCAAGGATTTTTTGAAGAAGAAGTTTGAGATGAAGGATTTAGGTGAGCTAAGGTACTTCCTTGGCATTGAGGTGATCAGATGTGATGATGGTATATGGCTGTCCCAAAGACAGTATGGCTTGGATATGTTGTCCAAGTATGGTATGACAAAAGAGAGTACACGAAGCGCTCACAAATATTTGTTTTGCATTTGAATAAAAAAACACAGGATCAGTCCAATAATTCAACAAACCATCCAGCCTTGACAGCTCTTCTTGAGGAGTATAGAGATTTGTTTGAAGTATCTACTTCATTGCCTCCTAAGAGAGAAGTGGATCTTCCCATTGATTTGGAGCCCAACTCAAAGACAATCAATAAGCCACCTTATAGATTATCAAAGTGTGAACGAGAGGAAGTAGCCAAGCAAATCAAAGAACTTCTTGAAATGGGATTCATCGAACCAAGTTCTTCACCTTATGCATCTCCAGTCCTTTTAGTCAAAAAGAAAGATGGATCTTTCAGAATGTGTATTGACTACAGGGATCTCAATAAGATCACAGTGAAGAACAAGTATCCTATACCCATGATTGATGATTTGCTTGATGAGCTTAAGGGGGCTTGATTCTTTACGAAGATTGATTTGAGATCAGGGTATCATTAGATTCGCACGTGAGAGGGTGATGAAGTCAAGACTGCTTTCAGGACTGATCGTGGGCTCTATCATTTCTTGGTGATGCCATTTGGGCTTACAAACGCTCCAGCTACCTTTCAAAGCCTGATGAATAAGATCTTGCAACCTTTCCTCTTTCAGTTTGTCTTGGTGTTCTTTGATGACATCTTGATCTATAGCAAGTCTTTACAAGATCACTTGGCACATATGAGGAGGGTTTTTGATGTATTAAGACATCATAGACTTTTGCTAAGGAGAAGAAGTGCTCTTTCATGCAGACTGAAGTGGAATACTTGGGACATATTGTCAGTGAAAAAGGAATACAGGTTGATCCCAAGAAGGTGCAATGCATAAGAGATTGGCCAACGCCTACTGCTACTACCTCTCTTAGAGGATTCCTTGGTCTATCTTCATTCTATCGCCGATTTATAAAGCATTATGCAGCAATTGCAGCTCCTTTTATTGATAGGTTGAAGAAGGAGGCTTTCTTTTGGGATGCTCTTGCAGATAGCAGCTTCAACCAGTTAAAGGAACTCCTTACTTCTGCTCCTATCTTAGTATGCCTGGATTTCTCCAAAGAGTTTACTATACAGTGTGATGCTAGTGGCCGTGGCATTGGGGCTGTTTTGCTTCAAGAGCACGGAGTAATTGTATTTGAGAGCCATAAGCTTATAGATAAGAAAATGGCCATGAATGTTTATGACCAGGAGATGTTGGCTATCCTGCATGCAATCAAGAAGTGGCACCATTACCTATATGGTAGCCGATTCAAAGTATATAGTGATCACAGGGTACTCAAGTATTTCCTTACTCAGTCAAATCTCACTCCAAAGCAACATCGTTGGGTAGCTACATTACAGAATTATGATTTTGACATCACTCATACTAGGGGCAAAGATAACATAGTGTCTGATTCTCTTTCTCATATGTGGGCCTGCAAAGTTTCAGCTATGACAGAAATACATAATGACTGGATTGAAGAACTACAAGAGGCCTATCTTTTAGATGAGGAATTCAGCCAAATCTTTCAGAAATTACAGCAAGGTCTTATGGAAAAAAACTCACATTACCAGCTAGTGAATATTCCAAGGTTTGGAGTTTTCGTATATTTGTCTTAGGATTTCAAAATTGAGTTTTCATAATAAAAAAACATAGTTTGAAATTGACTTTGAAAAACATAGTGACAAACCTTTGAAATTTTCAACAAAATTTTCAAGACATCTCATGTTAAAGATAGGAGTATTGATGTGTTATATCAGTACATGTGCTCTCTCGTGGACTCTAAATGCATCAAAAGTATTATTTTTATCTAGGTCTCCATTTCTTACCATCTCTCTCTTGGGTTGTCAACCATTCTACATGGCATTGTCTAGCTGTGATGTTTTTATATCTTGCTTTTCTCACTTCATATATTGTTCTACTTATAAATTTTGCTTGAGAGGTTTTGGACTTCTTTTCTTTTTCCTCGTATTGTATCTCTAATCTCCTATACCACCATTGTAATAATTGCCTCATAGAATTGGAATCATTGATGCCACTTCCATGATTATTTGCCTCTTGAAAAGCACAATGAGTTTGCCAATGAGATCATTCCATGCCTTGAGCTGACCATACTACCAAACTTACTTGATCTGCAAAGTATGGACCATGTTCTTCAAGTATATGTTGCACAAGAAGAGAGATTAGAAACACAAACTAATTTGACATGATGATATTTTTTTGTAATGGTGACAATATTGATCATGTAGTGTGTTATGTTGTTTGTAGTCCATGCCTCCACCATGGACTTATGAAATTTAGCAACTGTCTCTTTAAATATATTGGCATCACCATCCCTAAACCTCAATTTTTGTAAGAGAGCTACTAATCTATCTAAGTGTATCCACACTTTTGCCTTTGCAATCCTCGTTTGTCCCCCATTGCTCCATTCCTGAATGGCAAGGTGCAACTTTTTCCATGCTTTATACTTCTCTGGTTGTTTTACAAGTATATTTCTTTCCTCATCTCGAGGTGGAGATATAAACTTCCTAGCCTTGGGTGTGCCAAAGCATGGTTTACAAGGGATATTTCCACTCTTTTCCAATTTTTTCTCATTCTTTTTTATTTCTACTTGGCCCTCGTGCAATCCAAATTCAGAGAGGACTTGTTCTACCTTCTTGCATGTAGCATCAACTTCCTGACATAGGCTGCATCTTGTATGCAAAGCATACATATTCATATACTAGCTTCTCAATTATTCTAACCAAACAATGCAATGTGCAAAATTAAACCCTTGTTAGTGGTATTTCCAAAATAGGGTGCCATTTTGGATCCATTGGAACTAGCATTCCATTTCTCATAACTTTTTGATCACGTGTTGGAGCACCTTGTGATCCTACCTTTGCAAGCCATTCTTTCTTTCCATCTTTCCCTTTTTTCCTAGTTTGCATGCAATATATGCACAAAATTTTTGCATTCGAAGTATTTGATAAACTAAACATACACTTCAATGTTTTTAAATCACTTGCAAGATGCCATTCAACTTGATAGTCTCCAAACCCCTCGATGTGTAAAATTTCTCCATTATTTTGTTGTTGAATAACACTGGGTATATTAACAAGGTTTGAAAAAACTTTTTAAAGTACTTCATGGTCCTCCTTTGGTACTTCAAATGTTGTAAGCCACCATATTTCATTCTTTGATTGTACAGTGAAGTATAAAGGATGGTTTTCATCAATGTTGGGATCAAATGCTTGATTCATAAGTGTTATACTCACACGTTCAAGTTTTTACCTCTACATTCTTCCATAGACATATTGTAGAACTTGACCATAGCAATTTGAACCCTACATATATCCAATACAAAGTCGTTGGATGTATTCAATAAAAATGCAACTTCTTTGGAACCATACTTCAATATGTGTGTATTTTCCAAATGTGTTGGCTCACTAATTAGTTCTAAAACTTTCTCATTTAGTTTTCTTCGAGCCTTCTTTACGTGAAATGATTTTGGTAGAGGTTTTACTTGCTTAGTTTTGAAGACTTGTTTAAAACCTGTATCCAATTGTTGATAGAGCATCCTACATGACTCAGAACTCATTTCCACCTTATCACATAATCCCTGAGCATTTGTAGCAGTAAACAAGTTGCTCACATCCCTAAGATGTTCACTTGCAACACCATCTACAATGTCCCTGAATTTACGATTTTCCAATGCATTTTTTTACCATATCCTTGCTTAGGATTTTGGCAATAGTATCAATTTTTGCATGAGGGAATATACTTCTCATTGACATAGATGATTGAGCATATATCCGAGCATATATCCGTCTATGATATTGTCCACTTCCTTGGTTAATTGGTGAGTTGGTTAACTAATCGCATGACTTGACGTGCTTCTTTGGTTTTTAAAGTGGGCCCAATCTCCAAAGTTTTTCTAAGCTTCCTCTTTATGTTTCGATTATCTTTCTCCAAGTCCATAACTTTAGACTATAAATCCATATTCTACATGTGTATAGCATGCATAGCATCTTCAATGATAGACATTGCTTGTTGTAGGCTCTAGTTCTCCCTATCCTTCTCAGCCAATAATCTATCATTTTTCATCAAATACTACATACTCCCTTGTAATCTTGTTTGCATATTTGTGCATGCTTGATGAACCCTTGCTAATCCTTGTGTGACAAGTCTATATGTGTATCCATACAATCCTTCATTGCATTCACAAACAAACTTTACAAATGATGTAAGCCCTTCAAATTGTGGTGGCTTTTGAGTGACTAGACTGGGTGGATAAATACACCCATCAACCCAAAGGTCCACATTCTTTTTCCCTACATTTCTTTATTATTACATCCTATATCTTATTGCATCATCCCTTTCCACAATTCTTTTGAACATTGGTGCATATTCATCCTCCAATTGAAATTGAATATCTCTCTTTCTCTTGATACATCTTGCACCTGCATCCTGTAAAGAAAAATATATGCAAATTTTAACTTGGATTAACATTCAAATCACACAATTACACCCCTTTGATTCACTATATCTGTATTCTTTTTTACTCAATTGGTTCTTGTCTCTTTCTCTTGATTTCATTCATGATAGACCCTAATCAACAACTATGAAGAATAATAACATCACAGAGATTTAAAAAATAAAGATACCTCCATTACCACTTGATTGCTTTTAGTATAGAGTGTTGAAGAGAAATATATTTTATAGCATAGTACTAAATAGGGAGATTGCTCGTAGCAGGGTAGAGAGTGTTGTAGGTAGAGATTATTTGATTTTAGCAAATGGTATCAAAACCACTCCTCAGGTTGCTTGCAGCAGGGTAGAGAGTGTCATAGATAGTACTGAGTATTGCTTCAGAAGAATTCGTATGCAAGAAACCATATTCTGGAGGGAAGGAGAAGAGTACGTAAAATTTTAAGCAAAACTAAGGCTTTGAGAGAGGGAATGAAAAAATGCCCAGAAATAGGCATATACTTGTCCAAAAAAGATAAAAGTTTACAAGGAAACTTTGGAGTCAAAAAGGTGTCTTTGGGTAAAAAACAATCTTAAAATATGATGTGTACATCATTTTATATTATTTTTTAACTTTTTCCCCCTTAAAGAGCAAGAATGAGAATGATTCTAATATATTTTCATGTTGAAAAGTTGTAAGGGCATTAAAGAGTCATATATTAATGATTGGCTCCGTTTTTAGAGAAAATAGAATTGTATTTTTTTAGTTATAGGATTTAGAGAAAAAGTTACATTATCCTATAGTTTGAGAATAAAATAATATAAAAAATCTATTGAAAATACAAATACTAGATTTGCTTGATTGTGGAAGATCTCTTATTATAATATTATCTTGGAATCTCTTTTTAGAGGGAGAGAGAGAGATGAGAGAAACCCCTTAAGGGGCAAAAAAGAGAGTCCATATTTCTTCTAATGTGAACTTGGATTGGGACCTTTCCTATGCTCGAAGCTCCTCCAACACCCCTTCTCTATCAAAAGGAGAATCAACCACATTCCAATCCCCCAGGAAAAGGGAGAAAATACTAAAATCAAGTTGGGCTAACATATCCCACACTTGAGCATGATCATTATAGATATTTTGGTGCATACATAGCATCAACTACTAATTTCAAACCTAAGTAAAGCATCTTGATGGCTACAAAATTTCCATGGTCACTTGCAACAATGAGTGAAAGATTGAGATTAAATTGTAGAGAAGCATCGTACCTTTCAAACCTCTTGTTAAGAAATAAGATATAGAGATTACTTTTTTAGGGAGAAGGGAAAAACATTTCTGCATTTAATCTCATGCAAAATTATGACTTCTAACTTTCTATTCTTAATGAAATCAATTAGTATCAGCTTCATAAGGCTCCCACCAAGACCTATTACATTCTAGGACATGATGGTAAGCTTCCATATAATAATTTTAAGAGTTGGGATCCAAATTAAAAGGGGGAAATAAATATTGACAAACGAGGGCCATTTTTGCCAACTTTTGAGAAAAAGAATGCTAGTATTTTCTCCCTTGCTATTTTTTATAAAGGAACTTGCAAAAGTTTGTAGGCTTCAATGCCATGACAAAGCAAGCTAATTTCATGCATAGAGATTTGAATCTGTAAGTAGAGTCCCTTGAGCAGATTTAATGAGTACTTCTATTCACTTTTTAGCATTATACATGGGTTTGGTATTTTAAGGTTGTAATGAAAGAGACTTAACTAATCTAACTAAGAGAGAGAAGAGACAGAACGACTGCAGAAGAGGAGGGGGAGGAGAGAGAAAGAGAGGAAAGAGAGGAAAGAGAGAAAGAAGAAGAAGAAGCCATGAAAGCTTGTGAAGGTGAAAAGAGAGATTCTTGATAATTCCGTCCTACCTCAAAATACCCTCTTACACCTTATATACCACTAGTGTGACTAGTATGTTCCCATGCCATTTTCTGGTGTCCCCCGCTCATTAAAAACCATCCCGTCTCATAGAGTTTTTGTCCTAAAAAACAAGGGACGAACCGAAAAAGAAAAAGTGGGAGCTATAGAGTACTACTCTGTGCATGATACAATGGCAATAATAAGCAAGGGCGGCTGGGCAAAGAAGAGAAATGGGGCATCAAGGGCGTGAGGTATGGGAGACCATATGGGAGAGTCTTGCTCGCATTATAATCCACCATTTCATGATAGACAAGACCCTAGATGGGGTGGACATCATGTTGTCCCGTAGGGGTCTGCTGTAGGAAATTAGCCATGACTGTGTAAAAAACTCCGAACTGGACAAGTGAGGTGTCGTTACAGAGCTCACGAGGTGTACTTTCAGCTCATGTGGGTGAATGGGGGACTAAAAATAATGTAGGACCAAAACTATTGCAGAACAGATGGATGTCCAAAAGTAACTAGTGTGTTGTCCAAGACAGGATGGCTGGAGAAAAATAGTCATAACTTCCTCTAGGAAACTCCGATTGGGGCAAGTGAGGTGTCATCGCGGAGAACTTGAGGTGTAATTTCAGCCCATGTATGGGAAGTGGGGCTGAAAATGTGTGAGGACCAAAGTTGGTGCAAAATATTTCGCTGTCCAGAAACAGACTGCAGCCCAAAACAAGGGTCAAGTGTGGTTAAGTCCCAGCCAATACGGCCTCCTTGAGGTGTGGAAACTCATCCAAGATAGAGGCCGGGCGCCAAGAAGCTTCCTCTATTGGTCGGCCTTGCCATTTGATCAAGTATTCCTGAATAGAATGGGTATGGAGTTGCTTTTCACGCTGCCCAATGATCACTTCGAGAATATACTGAATAAGGCCCTCCTCATCCATGGGGGGTAGCTCCTCTACATAATCATTGGGAGTGCCAATGAAGGGTTTCAATTGGCTCACATGGAAGACATTATGGATCTTAGTAGTTTCTTCATCAGAAATGATTGAAGAACGGCTATCAGAAGTAGTATCATAACAAGTACAATGCCGTGCCAACGAGAGAAAGGATCAAGTGTCCGTAATTGTCAAGATCCCCAAGGAGGGAAGTACTTCTTCAGGCGATATCCATTGATCAGAAAGGGATCATCAGAGGCATCAACGGTCTGCACTTGGACAGAACCATTCGGGTTGACTGCAAGTACCTTATAGGGGCCCATCCACCACTGCTGGAGCTTGCCAGGAAACTTGCCAAAGCGTGAATCATAGGCTAGGACCAAATCACCTTCTTTGAACTCCTTGTGCTTGATGAAGCTGTCATGGTAAGCCTTGCGTCGAGCTTGCATGGCTTCCATGCACTGTAGAGCCATCCTACGAATTTCGTCCAAACATTCCAAGTGCAAGAGACGGCGTTGCAGTGAATCATCATCCCCCAAACGCTCTTTGATAGCCACTCTCAAAGAGGGTAGTTCCAATTCAACAGGAAAAACAGCTTCTGTTCCATACACCAACTGGAAAGGTGTCTGTCCCATTGCTGCTTTATGGGAGGTTCTATACGCCCAGAGGGCCTCTGTAAGTCGATCATCCCAATCACGACGATGTGCGGCAATTGTTCTTGTCAGAATCGAGCAGAGGATGCGATTGGTGACTTCGACTTGGCCGTTGGCTCTGGGGTAATAAGGAGTGGACTTGCGATAGCGGATCTTATACAACTCTGTCAACTCTTCCATGACTTTGTTGAGGAAATGAGTGCCTCTATCACTTACCAGCTCTAAGGGACTACCAAAACGGGTGATGATATTCTCATACATGAACAGGGCCACGCTGTTACCATCGTCTTGCTTTAGGGCTTTAGCTTCACACCACTTTGTAACATAATCCGTACATACGAGGATGTATCTGTTCTGTTTCCTTCTGGTGGGAGGGTCGATCAGACCTACGAAGTCAATGCCCCACTTCTCAAATGGCTTCAAGGGAAGGATAGGTTGCAATGGCATGGCACTTGTCTTCGTGGGTTTCCCCATTCTTTGACAAGCATCACATCTTTTACAGTAATCATAGGAATCTTTGTGGATGGTAGGCCACCAATAACCTGCTAGCAGAGCCTTCCTGGCTGTAGCTTCTCCTGCAAAGTGACCTCCACATGGCTCGTCATGGCAAGCCTTCAGAACAATCCCAATCTCATCTCCTGCAACACATCTTCTGAGCACTTCATCTTTGCCTTTCTTGTATAGTGCACCGGCTAGCAGGGTGTAGGGGGATGATTCTAGCATGAGCTTCTTCCTTTCCCGACTAGAAATACCAGGAGGGTACTGTTGGGTTGCCAACAGATTAGCAATGTCTGCATACCAGGGAGTTACAGTTTCTACCAAGAATAGGGAAGCATCAGGGAGGTCTGGATCATCCTGCTCCTCGTCTGCAGTTTGTGGGATACGCGACAGATGATCAGCCAGAACATGGGAACGACCAGGCTTAGTAATCACCTCAAAGTTGAACTCCTGGAATAGAAAGAGCCATCTCATCATTCGTCCTTTCACATCTGCTTTGTTCATCAAGAAGGACAGGGCCTCATGATCCACATAAAATTTAAAGTGGGTGGATAGGAGGTAATGGCGAAACTTCTCTAGGGCAAACACCATTGCCAAGCACTCCAGCTCTGTCACTGTATAGTTCCGTTCCCTATCAGTGACTTTTCGGCTTGCATAATAGATCGGTTGATCCAACTTCGAGGAGCCCTTTTGGCACAGGATAGCACCTAAACCTTCAATTGATGCATCAGTGTGTACATGGAACTCTTTCGTCCAATCAAGAGGTTGCAGAATGGGTGCTTCTATCAAACACTGCTTCAGAGTGTGAAAGGCTTTATCACATTCGTCCGTCCAAGTAAACTCTGCATCTTTCCTCAGAAGCTTGTGCAAGGAAGTTGCCTTTGTTGCAAAATGGGCTATGAACCTCCTGTAGTAACCCACATGGCCTAGGAATCCCCTCAATTGTTTGAGGTTGGTGGGTGCTGCCAGAGCTGCGATCTTTTCGATCTTTGCAGGGTCTGTTGATATCCCTTGTGCTGAGACAATGTGGCCCAACAGAACTCCAGAAGAGACCCCAAAGATGCATTTGTCGGGGTTGAGGGAAATCCCATACTCCCGGCATCGATCAAAGCATTGCTCCAAATGTCCCCAGTGTTCACTGATCAAACTATAGACACAAAAGTCATCCAAATATACCTCGATAAAGTCATGCAGATGATTCTGAAATGCAGCCATCATGACTCGTTGGAAAGTAGCAAGGGCATTGCAGAGCCCAAATGGCATCACTCGGTAAGCATAGGTCCCCCATTCTGTGGTGAAGGTTGTTTTGGATTGGTCTTCTTCTGCGATTTGGACTTGATTGTATCCGCTGAATCCATCCAGAAGAGAATAAAGCTCATGTCCTGCCACTGTGTCCAACAGTTGATCTGTGAAAGGGATAGGAAAATGATCCTTCTTCGTCTTGGAATTAAGCTTTCGGAAATCCACACATATTCGCAATTTTCCATTCTTCTTGGGTACAACCACGATGGGTGAAACCCATTCACTGTTTGCCACTGGATAGATGAACTCAGCTTCCAGAAGCTTCAACAGCTCCGCTTTCACCAATGTGGAATAATTCGGGTTCATTCGCCTCTGTCGTTGCCGTACTGGCTTGGCATCAGGCTCCAAGTCAATATGATGTTGACATATTGTGGGATCAATCCCCTTTAGGTCTTTGTAAGACCATGCAAACACGTCCAAATTCTCTTTCAACAAGTTGTACAAAGTTGACAACTCCTCTTCTGGGAGACTGCTACCCACCTTCAAGTGGCGTTCAGCGCCTTCTGCATCCGCAAGGGTTAGCTGCCATTCACCTTCTACTTCACGGATGAAGGTTCCACGGACTGCTTCTGGGTACAGATCCGACTCCTTCAAGGGAGTGGTGTCCTCGTCTGATGTCCCACTAGAACCCACTTCTTCTTTTGGTGGAGACTTAGGTTGCTCCTTGAGATGTTGAAATGGGATAAGAGCCGTTTCGGGTTTGGTGTCAAAATTAATTACCTCTTGGCTTGAGGACTCATCTTCTGATGATGACACATCCAGGAACGCCACATAACAAGGACCCTCTGATGCCTGTTGGATTGGTGGACTGGTGCTTGTTGGCACGGTGCATCATCATCATCTTTCTTTGGCAAAGATGGGTTAGGACGGCATGAGCCACTGCTGAAAGACGGCTTGTTCTTCTTAATCCACGTCTTATAAAGGTTTTGCATATGAGAAGATCCATTTACCAGACCAAATGGTACCATCGCCATGCTGTCCCATAGCATGAGGTCATCGGCTTCTGATGCTTCTGGAACTTCTTCCTCAAATGTATCCTCTTCAGGTGGGATAGATTCTTCTGGCTCACTTTCATCACCTTCTTCGTCCATATCATATTCATCCTCTTCTGTCTCTGTCTCTGCTTCTGCTTCTGCTTCTGCTTCTGTAGGAGCTCTGTAACAGAAGAACAGATTCTCTATTTCCTCTCCTGTCTCTGTCTCTGGTTCTGCTATGGCCATATAACAGGGAGAGTAGTACATCCATGCTTCTATCTCACTGTCAGAAGTGATTTCAGAAGTCATGCCTGATTCAGGCAGGAAGTATTCACCCATTGATAATGGCTTTGCATCTTTTGGAAGTTGGCTTACAGTTTCCACTGTTAAGGAATGTGCCACTGTTTTCTTGGGAAGGATCTGTTTGACAGCATCTTCGTCTGCTAGCGTTCCATCTGTAGCCTCATTAGGGGAGTCAGAAGATAATTCCAAGGAGGTGGATCCATGTCCTTTTTGAGAACCATACAGTTTCAGCACCACTTTGTTGGGTCCTCTACCCAAGGTCAAGGTTCCTTTAAACCAATCCGTCCTTGCTCGGGCTTCAAAAAGCCATGGTCTGCCCAGTAACAGGGGATAGGATGTACCATAAGAGTTTGGCTTCACCACCAGATAGGTTAGCCAATAATCTTTTCCAGCCACTGTAGTCTTCACATATGGGAGAATGCCCAAAGGCTTGATTCTACTCTGATCCGCCAGTCTGATGAGCCATTGGGTGGGTTGCACACCTTGTAGGCCTAGATCCTTCATTGTCACATCCGTCATAATGTTTACTGATGAACCACCATCAATCAGCGCGTTTGCAATGAAGCAGCCTTCTATCCATACGCCAGTCTCTGGAGTACCTGGATCTAGGAAAGCATTAGCCACATCCACTTCTTTTACAGGCTCTGGAGCCTTATTGGACTTTGTCATTGTTGAGGGAGCAATCCTTAAACCACGTCTTTTTGTCAGTATACTTTTGAATCTTTTCCGGCAACTGGGAGACAACATCAATAATTGTCGAAATGTGAGATTTGGTCTAAAGGTATCTAGATCTCTAACTAGATCGTATTCCTTAATAGGATCCACTGGCTTCTCTAATCGGTTAGGGAATGGGGCAACACCCATTTTCATTTTCCCTCTTTCTTCCATCAGAGGAATTACAGGAGCTTCTTCTGCCACTTGTGGCACTTCCTCCTCTTCTGTATCCTGGACCTCTGGTCCTGTCTCTGTAACTGTCTCTGTAACTCTCTGTGGCACTGTAGGGCTCTGTACGGCACTGTTAGGCTCTGTTATGTTCTGTTCTTCTGGTGGAAGATTGAACTTCACTGTTCTGGCAGGAGGGTTAATCTCTTTCTGGACAGGTGGTTCCTTCTGCTTTGCACGCGTGATGGCAGCAACTTCCAATTCCACCAAATTGGCGGTAGGCTCTTGGGCCTTGGCTGGACTATCAGTAGCACTGTTTTTCACTGGGGCTGGACTTGGACAGTCTTTTGCAGTGTGGCCTTCTCCTTTGCATCGACTGCATAAGGGCTTGTAATCCACTGACCTTCGAGGATTTGGACAATTTGGTGAAATGTGTCCCTTTTCTCCGCATCTGTAACATTCCACTTCTGATCTCTGACAACCGCCAGACTGTCTTCCTCTGTAACTTTGAGAGGGAAATCTTCTGGGTCCGAAATTAGGACCAAACTCTCTAGGCTTGGGTCCAATATCTTGTGTTGTCATTTTGGATTCCAACAAGTTGAATCTTGCATCTTCTTCCTTCCTTCTCCTATCATGCATCTCCTTCAGAGAGCAAATGTCCTCTGTATGATTCTTCCGCAAACAGTAGGAACAGAAGGCTCCAGGGATGGTTGGTTTTCGTGTACATTCAGTGGCTAAATGGCCTGCTTGATGACACTTACCACACCAAGTATTTGACCGCATCACATCTCTTCTTGCTCCTGCAACGTTGGATATGCTAGCGGTATTCACTTTCAACGTCTGTAGTTGCTCTGTAATCACATCCATCAACTCCTTTTTAATGTTTGCAACTGAGTTGGATAAATAATCCTTCAAGATTTCTCCTCCAGACGTACTGGCAGGAGGGTTTTGAGGAGTCTCTGTAATTACTACATAAACGGGTTGGGCTGGTACAGAGGGGTCTCTGTTCTGGTTCTGATTCAGTGCTCCTGTTTGAACTGTTGGCTGTTGGCTCCAGTTGGTAGGATTCCACTGTTGCTGCTGATTTGTCATTGAGGAAATTGGTTGGGACCATTGTTGTTGTGGTTGAGCCATCATTTGAGGCATGGATTGTGGCCACTGTGGATTTGGTGCACTGTACTGTGATACTGGGGGCATCTGTTGGTAAGGGTAGGGAACAGTCCCTGGGACTGCATTTGGTGGATACATCATTCCTGGCATCAGAGGGGGTAGGACTCCTCTTCTTGTATTCATTGCTAGTCGAGCTTCCACTTCATCATACAGTCTTGCACCTTCTGTTGCAGCTTGCAGTGTTGCTAGTCTTTGTAGCTCCACAAACTTACGGACTTCTGGTTGTAATCCTCTGAGAAACACTCCCTTCTGAATGCCATCATCTAGATTATGGTTAGTCCATCTCTTCAGGATGGATTCCATTCGTGAGACATAGGCTTCTACTCTTTCTCCAGAGGTTTGACTTAGGTTCATAAATTCCTCTCTCATCCGCTCTTCAAAACCTTCACGCCTGAATTTAGTGAGGAAGGCCAACTTCAGGTCGTCCCATGTGCCAAAAGTTCCTGCTGCTTGTCTCTCATACCACTGAAATGCCGCGCCCTTGAAAGTGGCGGGGAATATTACTAACCAATGCTCAGGGGTTCTGGCATTGTTAGCCACACACGCTACCATAAACTCTGCTACATGAAGATCGGGGTCTTCATTGTACTCTCCCTTAAAAACTGGCAATGGGACTACATTTGCTGGCCTGTCATCAATATTTCCAGGACGGATCTGGCTTGGAAGTGGACCTCCAGCAGGAGGAGGAAGGGCTTGATGTGCCATTGGGACTTCTGTAAAGAGTTCCGCAAGGGTGTCAAAGGCGGCTTCTGCTGCTAGCTCGTTCTCAGCCTTGATTTTTGCTTTCTCTCTTCTCACGTACCTCTGGACTCATTCTAACGCTTGCCTTTTTATTGCGTCATTCATCAGGGGGTTGACTCCACTATGTTGTTAGTGCTCCACAGAGGGTTAACAGAAGACTTCAGTCTCTGGAGGACTCTCTTGCCAACATTTCTTCTACTTCTTTCTTTTCAACGTCCCTGAATTCGGCTTTCATGCCATTGCACAGAGGAAGGTATTCGGTTCTGAAGGTGTCAAAATGCATACGTCTGAGCATTGTGGTGGTGCCATCATCATAGTAATGCCAACTTCTGATGGTTTCAACAGTGTATGTTGTGAAAAACACTCTGTCTACCAACTTCCAGTGGGTTGCTAATTGAACAAACAGAAGATTATCAGTACACCAAGCATCCCATGTATCTTGCTGTTGAGCATCCACGAACAAATTCCAACTCTTTTCCTTCTTGTCCCTGTGAACCTCTACAGACCAAGACTCCTGAAGCTTCTTCACAATCTCCCACTTGATGTTGTCTGGAAACTTCTCAATGAATGCCAAATCTTCCATGGATGGTCATCCTCTCTGTTTCTGCTCTTCAGTTTGTTCCCAAACAGTTTGCCACCAAGATGCAAGTTTCTGCTGCTTCAACAGAAAGAGGAAACTGTCCACTACATAGAGCATGCATCATGATGGTGATGTGTTTCCGCCATTGTGGGATGAACTTCTTGTGGAAAGTGGCTTTGATTATGAGAAATTCCAACTCTTCAGTGGAAGAAGGAACTTTACAAACATCCATTGAATTCTTCTCTTCTTGGCAATGCCATTTCCTTCATTTTCAGCCTCTTCCGGTGCTTGTTGATGGCAAGTTTTCCCCGGCTGCGCACCAAAAACATGGAGCCCCGAGAGGAACACCAAGGAAAAGGGAATTCTCTTGCAAGAAAATCTATCTTGTAACATCAACAAGCTTGTTTATCATGTTTCATATGATCACAATGAAGAAAAGAACACCAGGCACAACAAATCTTCATGCAGCATCATGTAGATCTCCCACGGATTTTATAGAATCAACCATATTCTTCAACATCTTCACAAAATCCATCAATAGAACAAAGAAAGCAAAGAAATACACCATCTTTGAGTGGAAATACATCACATAGTATTCATCTTCAATATCTTCATAGTCTTCTCTCTCAATCTCTCATATACAATCACTCTGTTTGAGTAGAATTGGCTATCTCTGACTCTCTCTCTCTCACTCTATCAATAATACATCATATCCTCACTACAATCTCTCAAAATCACTCTCAATAATCACTCTTAGGTCGTGGATACCCCTCCCAAGAGGTATGTCTAATATGAAGGGTCACCAGAGCCACTACAGTGTCTCTTCATAGCTCACTACTGTCACTTCACTCTAGTCTTCACTTGAGTCTTCAGCAGCTACTTTTTCCACTTCCTCCAGCTCTTTTGCACTTGTATTCACCTCTTTCCAAGGCTAGAAAAATTTCCCCAAAGTCACACATACATTCCACAGAACACTTACAGAAGTATACAGAACAGTCTACAGAACAGTACTAGAACAGCTACAGTACAGAACAGAACAGAGACATAACAGAAACAGAAGCTCTACAGAAGACCTACAGAAGGTTACAGAAGGTCATCAAAACCACATAACTCACTCTCAAACCATTCCAAACTCTCACAAACCATTCAATAAACTTTCACAATATCTCATTCTTCATCAATCAATACTTCATCCCTCCTTACAGAAGACAATCAGAACAAAACAGACCAAAACAGAACAAAACAGAAGGTATACAGAACCATTCAGAACCTATTAGAACATCACAGAACCATCAATAAACATCATGAACTTCCAAGACACAATCAATATCATCTAAAACACTCTCAAACCACTTCCAAATCAACCAATCATCCCATAAAATCAACCATTCAGCTCTCCAAAACAACAAAAATCAGCCAAAAAACAAGTCATTTCAACACTCAACATGATGGTCATGTTTTAAATGTAGCCACATCTACGGTTGGTCTAATGTATGGTCTTCCATCCTTGTTGCTCAGTTCATCCTTCCTGGTAAGGTCTTAACTGTGGGGATGCATCCCTACGCGTCTATGTTGCATGCCCTTATGCATCTATGTTAACCCTCAAACGAGCAAAGGTGGAAAATCTAGAAAAGATAAAGCAGAAGACAAGGCCAAGGCAAAAGTGAAACAGAAGACGAAGGCACGCCAAGAAAAATCTAGAAATACAAGAAGCGTAAAAAAGTCCTAAATAAGGGAACAAGGCGCACAAGGAAAAGCACAAGTCAATACATTTGTAAAAGAGCACAAGCGCATCATGGTTTAATTCAAGGAGGGCCAGGATCTCACCCGTGCAAGTTGTAATTGTAGACATGCGGTGGAAAGGAAGCTAGGAAGATAGAAGGACAATGGGAAAAAGGGCCTAGGCCATGGCCGGCCATGTAAAAAAGGGGATAAGGGGATGACGACCCAAAAGGGATTTAGGGTTTTGTATATAAAGTTGAAAAGTGAATGAGAAGCTCATTCTTGTGTGTGGCCAAAAGTGGCTCTCCTCCTCCTCTTCTTCTTCTTCTTCTTGCTTGCTTGAGCTTTTGCTTAAGAGAGGGAGTGTGAGAGTGTGAGGGAGTGAGTGTGTGAGGGTGAGGGACCGAGGAGGAGAAGCTCTCCATCTTCTCCTCTCTTCTTCTCTTCTCTTCTCTTCTCTTCTCTTCTCTTCTCTTGCTCACGGCGATGGAGTTTGGAGTGTGGAGCTTGAGGATGGAGCTTGCTTGAAGCTTGCACTTGGATCGTGGAGGTACCGGAGTGCACGGGAGAGGAGGTAACTCGATCGGCATGGAGGTAAGCTCACTACACCTGTAGATATGGATGGCACGTCGGCTATGTGAGAGGTAGCCATTAGTGGTTGGCTTGGAAGGCTTGAAACAATAAGCGGTCCTTGGGTCTTGGCGGTTGAGTGAAAGCTCCCACATTTTGCTTCCATTTCCGGGACCAATGGATTCAAGCCTTGAGGGCTTGCGCGCTTCGAATCGAGCATTGAAGTAGGGTTTTCCCCAAACCGGTGCTTGAGTTAGATAGGTAGGAAGCGAGGGAGTTTGAAGAAGTATTCAATCTCCTTAGCAAGTAGGTTTTAATTGTATTGGACTTGGGAAAGCATAATGGAGTAGTGTAGGTATTTTCCTTATAATTTTTTCTTGCATTTAGGAAGGATAGGAGCAAAAAATTGGAGCAAACAATAGGGTTTTCTGTTGCTATATAACAGACTAAAACAGGGGAATAGGGGCATAGATTCAGATTTCTGGCTGGAAGAGTATGAGGGACTAACTTTTGAGGTCACAGTAGGGTGGGATGGGGCAATAAGAGGCCCAGGGAATCAGAAAATACCACATTTGACACCCTGCCTCCTGAGAAGAGAGTGAGCTTGAGAGCCAGGGAGAGAGCGAGAGAGAGAGAGCTGCGGGGAGATTGTTGACGTGCTGATCGATTCGAGTGCCACACCGTTTCCAGGTACGCCAGGCATTTCCCTCTGTTGCTTTGCATCTAATTAGACGACATGGCACGATTCAGTGAAGTAGACGTCGGTCTAGAGGCATCGCGTGCAACTCGTGAGCCGTCGGCCGCGCAATCGGGACCAGTTCATCCGAGTCCCAGAATAGGATTGCCCTATCTCTGAAGTCGGACCGTCCAACTCCGAAAATCGGACCTCTCCAAAAATCGTCCGACTTAAAAAATTGGACCACCTTTCCGATCCGATCCTTAGAATCGGACTAGTCCCAGAATCGGACCATGTTTCCCTGTTTGATTGGACACTCGGCCATTCGATTTTGAAAATCGAACACTCGGACCTTGGAAATCGGACACAAGGAATCAGACCACTCAGAATTGGACACTTGTCAAAATTGGACGTTCGATTCCAGAAATCGGACGTGACCAAAATCGGACCACTGGGCCGATCGGACCAGCCAAAATTGGATGTCCGATTCTGATAATTGGACTCCTGAAAATTGGACATCTGAGAATTGGGCGGAAAAACTGTCAAAATCGGACAGATATCTAGAACACAAATGTTGAGGCATCTAAACCCCGTAATTGACCCCAAAGGCTACGTAGAGCTAAAGGCACATCACAGATCCATCACTGGGCTGAAACTTGGAGCAAGTAGTTCAAAATTTGGCTATAAATGGCCCTCCAAATTATGCATGGCGTTTACCATAACGGCCCTACAGGTTGGGGGGACTGCCCCCCTCGGACCCCCGCAGAGGGGGCTTTGCCCCGTCCGCACCTCCCCCAAGTAGGTTGGAGAGAAAACGTGCGTCATGACAGGTCCTTCGGATTAGGCCCTAGTGTAGTAATGGCTCTACACAAGCATAGATCTTCACCTACAAAGCAACAAACATAAGCCCACACCCAAACAAAGACAAAAAGAGACCCTAGAACCTCAACAGGCCAATCTAGCCATCAAGGGCAAAAAGGCCACACCACGAGAACACAAAGACATTGTGTTCAGACCGTGTCTAGTCAGAGCAAAATGCAACATCAGCAAGCTACAAATGCGAAGATGACTAGATGTGATAGTCCTGATGATAGATGCTCCTTGAATAGCACTGCACTGACGAGCCAAGACATCAGTGGAGAATCCACATCTGGTCTTGCAGTTGGGGACTCAAGGGCATTTGTTAGAAGGCTTAAATTTACAAGCCAAGACCTGGAAGATGAAGACATAGTACCACCTGCTTATCTTAGGGTCAAACTCACCGCGAAAAGAGAGCATACTATCGATGCTTTGATTGATGAAGGAGCAGATTTTAATATCTTGACCTATGAATCATGGACCCTACTAGGCCAACTAGAGCTCATACCGACTAATGCAACTCTTAGCCCTTATGGGGGACATCCACAAGCACTCATAGGGAAGTGCAAAATCCTTGCGACAATTGAAACTAAAAGCTTGCCTATCCTATTTCATGTTCCTCCAAATAGTGCTAGTTACAGGAAGGAAACCCTCCTTGGAAGACCCTTCAAAAGGGCGACCAAGTGTGAGGCCGACTATGTAGCACAAAGGATACACCTGACACTACCGGGTGTGAGGATAGTCACAACCTTTAGCAAGGGTGACCTCATCAAACCTCGAGGGAAAGGCGAGGGTGCTAACATAACAGTCAAGCCTGCTAATGAGAGCAAGGACTTGTTGGAAGAGTTGATACAAGCACAGGTCAAACAACGAGAACCAGTAAGTGAGGCCATGCCTGAAACAAGAAGGTCAAGAGACAATGCCAAGGATGGGCTTTGGACTTACAAATATCGTAGAAGACCCCAAAAGAAGCCCAAGCCTTATAGACGAAGGTATCGATGGAGGTCAGCACAACGCCACGATGGATATCCAAAGCACTGCTACGTGCTCAAGGGTATTACGCAGGAAACCAATGGATTTGGATGCCAAAACCCCTTGCTAATCCTCCCTCATCGAGAAGGCCAGATCGTATCAAGATCAAAGAACATAGGAGGAGATCTAAACAAAAAACCAAGTCTCGAGTCAACAACAGTGGAGTGACCGATCCCCTCATGGTCGAAATCAAGAGACCAAACGGGACTAGTCAGAGAATAGATCGTCAACCTAGCGTGCTTGACAAGCAGATATCAGATGTAATTGTTGAAGATATGCAAAAGCCGCTAGTGCCCAAGGAGCCTTTGATTCCCCAAGAGGATAGTAGGCATCATAGGCACAACATTGCTCATGGCAAGGTTAAATGCTCAACAAAGCAAATAGCAAAATCATCTAACAACCACGAGCAAATCTCCCAGCCAGTGTCAAAGCCACTTAGGAGTCCCAAGTCTCCTACACCCTCTTTTTCCAAATGGACACAAAAAGCACAGCAGCGGTCGTCAAGGGCGGCTGCTCACTCCCAATCTCTATCTCCATCTAAGCTTCTAAATGTCCAAGAGGTGGGAGATGACACTAGCTGTAGATCTCAGCCCAAGGATATGCCTGTGCAACCTAATGTGACTAGATCAACACAAGCTTGATCTACACAAGTGAATGCTCAAAGGGCAACAAAAGACACGACCACTCCGATCGCCCTAGGGACTTGACACTACTATCTACTAGCAGTAGCCACTCCATTGAAATAGCTGCTACTACTTCCAATCAGGGATTAGAGTAGTCACAGCCCTTGGCCGTGACAATGCCCCTTGCGGAACATATCCTTAGCAGTTCACCTATGGAGGAGGTTCCGCAATCAGCATCCTTGACAACTTCAACACTTCCAAAGTTCTTAAAGCCTAGGCTGGAGGAGTTAAATAGAAGGGAATTGGTTGAAGAGCTAGACTCTCCAAAAAGAGAGGCAGTTGTACTCTCACAACCTAGCAAGGCTATTTAGCAGGACACGGCTATGGCCCATAAGGACACACTAGAGAAAGAGAATGCTGAGGTCCAACCAAGCACATCAACGGTTGACCTAGTCCAGGGTCCTGAGTCACTGAGAGATGCACCTGCATTGACCAAGAAAAAGAGGAGAAAACAACGAAAACAACAGCAGTTTTACAGGTGGTTGTAGACCCCAAGAACATTGACACCAAGAGCGCTGGAGAGCTGAGGAATAAAGCATCGAGTCCATCCACCAATGACCCCATTGATGCCTCTCCTAATAGTGGTGAAACCTTAGACACATCCGTGTGCTCTGAAAAATCAAAGCAGTTGTTACCATCAACGATTGCTTACAACAGTCAATCCACCGACAAACAGAACTCGCATTGACCAAGCAAGAGTGGATACAACGCTATCACAATAGGGTGATAAATCTATACTAGTCACATCCAAGGAGAACCATGACGCAATAACGAAGCCTCAGGAGAAACATGGAAACCCCGAGAGCATAAGAAATCCTAGCGTTGGCCAAACCTGCTCGTCTAGGCCTGAGCCCCCAGCTATGCTAAAGCCCAGGGAAACTCCTAGAACCTTGCATGAGATAGCAACCCAGCAAGCCCTTGTTGAACATAGAAGTGTCACTGAATGCTTCACTGAGTTGGATGCTAAGCTCAAAGTGTTCACACGTGTCTATGTCCTGGCAAACATGGGCGCATTCCCTAAAGAGCAGCTTGAAGAATACTTGCCATTTTCCTTATCTTGGGAAGAGCAAGAACATCTTGACGAGCACTATAACAGGCTCCTATATGAGCGCATGCGACTCATCTCAAACGAGGAAGCCGACGAACTACGCTTAACTATCACATTCAATGATGTGCTCTGCCAACCAAACCTCTTAGAGATAGAGCAACTAAAGCGACTATCAGAGGGTCGAAGTCAATTTGAACAATGCTGGTGTGAAAACCGCGTTGCAATGGCCGAACTAGGAGCCCAGATCATGACAGTCTCAGAGGAGCGATTGGCCAAATGGCAGTCTCAACGAGACCCAACCTATGTGGCACCAGCTTCCTTTCAAGTAGTAACTGCCATTCAGGGTACGGACTTAGCTGAACCTAGCCAATAGAACTTTTTGTTTGATAAGGTTCTCACTGAGGAGGAGTTACATGTTGCCAGTAAACTCGGACAAGGTTCCATGCTACTCGATGTTGCAAAATATCTATCGGTATTGAATAAGCTACCACAAGTACTAGATGCATGTGCCACACTCCAGTACAATCCGGAGTTCTACAATTGGCTTTTATCCTTGTGATGTGACAAGGATTTGTAAATATGTACATAAATAAACAATGAATATTGTGATCCTGTATAGATAATATCAACACATACAAGTAATGATAGTCAAGGGCAGGGAGAAGAGTTGGGTTCAACAGGCTAAGCTCCTCAGGTCCTCCTCTCACCACACATTCAGAAGTTGTGTAACCATTCCCGCCTCCAGGTGGAGGGCATGCAACCCTCATTACCACCATAAGAAGTCCTGACCAACATCTCTAAGGGTGTAGACAGGGTAGTGTCCCTTTCTATACACCTTTTCCCCTTTCCGGTCTATCCTTTTAAGGATAAGCCCTACCCCACTTCATGACAACCAGTCCACGCAACTTAACATAAGCCAAGATCTGCTAATGGTTGGAGGCAAAATGAACATCATCATGGGGGGCCATCCCTCTACAACAAACACTGCATGCCTCATCTCTCCCCTCCTCATCATATGCGCTTGATAACCCACACTATAATCCCCTCCATGTGAATGGTTTTATCCAGTATCAAGGCCTAATCCTTGGTTTGCATTTTGTAGGTCCCCGTACGTGGAAGACATGGAACACCCAGGGTAGTTGGCTTGCAAAGATGCTCTATGCCGTCGAAGGGAACATGCAGCACAAGCTCCTCCGCCGGTGCACTACGTGCCTAGCCTCAAAAGGTATGCAAAGAAACGAGGTCCCAAGAGACACCGCCCCGGACATAGGCTGCGAAAAATCCCCAGGCCAGGGGAATATAAGCTCAAAGAAGCACACAAGGCGTGGCAACACCAGTTGTGCGAGCCCCCAACAGACACTCGGGCACATGTGCTCAAAGGCAGAAAGGGCAGCTCGAGACAAGGAAGAATTCGATGCATTGTTCAAAAGCATTTTAGAAACGATGGCAGCCAGAGACTACACCATTCAGGTCCCGGCCGACATCTTCCCTGCCCAACCTCACAGGAGCCCTGCACCAGTAGAGCCTCAGTCGCCTGACCACCCTGACTCACTCCACCTCGTGCAAATTGAGTAGCCCCTATGATATATAAGCAACTTAACAAAGGCCACCCTGCCATAACTTTTTGACTTTAAATGGTTAAAGGGGCATGCTCCCCACTTGTACACACTTCCCTTACCTATTGCTAATATATGCCACGTCTTTAACAAGCACCGGAATAGGCATCACAGTCAGCATCATAGGATTTTGAAAGAGTAATATCTTGGCATGATTGCATTTGTTCATTGTACTTGACGCATACGACTTCCATATACTCTCATGAAGTGATAAGTGGATGCAGGATGATACAGGTCTTTGTGCAAATGTGTTCAATGCCCAAGTTACCACAATACCACCAACCTCACAAAGAACCGCGACAAAGCCATGCTGCCAAAAGTGAAAAATCACCCTTGCAAGTGCCCACATCACATGACCCCAAGCATAGTCATGGGCTACGCTCTCTTTCTAGGTCAAGTTCTACAGTTGGCTCACGATAGTTGTTACCTCAATTGTACCAACATCGCGTGTCACAAAGAGGTTTGCAATATCTCAAGTATATCTCCCCATCTCAACAACTGCTTGTCTAATAGTGAGGCTAGGGCACAATCATCACTGTAATATCCATTTCCTAAGCCTTCGAAGCTTAATATTTCCCAACCCATTGAAAGGCTGATAGCCTCAACATATTGCAATGGTTGTACTCGGGCAAAAAAAAAAAGCATAAGAAAAAGAAACAAAAAAAGGAAATCAGAAAAGGAAAAAAAAAAAGAACGAAAAGATAAGAAGCACCCACGATCACAGCATAGCACCTAGGGGTCCTCAAATTAGGTGCGTCTAGTGACCTTGGTTGACTGGCTCTGCCCCTAGTCCCCTAGCCCCTTAACATCACCCACAATTTTTCAGGGCACATCAAGGGTAGGACATACTTAGGGAGCTGTCTCGTCTATGGTTAGACCTGTCACCCTGACCCATTTACACGATTCCTTCTTGCACTCTGCCTTAATACCATTGCAATCAATTGTGGTAAGCACTGCACGAATGGCCATGAAATGTACACTGTCCCCATCACGCAGGTCCAATAGCTACCAGCTATTGGACACCGATAGTGCAGTATTCCTGTGTTCAATTATGTTACGTCATGCAGTCACAATGCAAAGGATGTCGCATACACCTTCACATGTACTTCCTCTCAACATGGACAACTTTGCTTCATCCACACATCGTTATGAGAAACCAGCCTGCAGTCTTCTAACTACGTAATATCTAAGTATGCACGAGCACTCACATAATATATGCACCAAAATATATATGCAGTTTGGGTCCTCAACTGCAGGACAATACTGTCAGCTTGCTTAGAGTTCGACATGTCTCCCAAACTAATTAAACTATGTCTTGTGCAAGATAGAGAAGACTAGCACTACCCCTAGGGAGAGACCACCTATGAGAGGTTTTCAATTGCATGTATTGAAGACTCCAGAAGACAAGGCCAAGGAAAAAGTGAAACGGAAGATGAAGGCGCACCAAGAAAAACCTAGAAACACAAGAAGCACAGAAAAGTCCTAAATAAGGGAGCAAGGCGCACAAGGAAAAGCGCAAGTCAATACGTTTGTAAAAGAGCGCAAGCGCATCATGATTTAATTCAAGGAGTGCCAGGCTCTCACCCGTGCAAGTTGTAAATGTAGACGGTGTCGAAGGATTTTCGAAAGCAAAGTCGCAACCACAGAGGACCTTGAATAATTTCAAGATTGAAGTTCCAGCATGTGAATAAGCAAGATGAGAAAATGATGCCAAATAGTATTTATATTTCTGCCATGAAGTTTGCAAAATACAATATGATTTCAAATCTGATCAGTCCACTGATTTTAGGCCTCTTAATTTAATTCTGCTGCATTTGTAGATCCTTGAGCTCAAACACTATGTGCAGAAATTTAGAATTCAAATATACAAAACTATTGTGATCTTCTTGGATTTAGATGTCGATAATGTGTGGGAAACTGCCATCAGTGAGTTTACAAACAGGAGGCATGAACTGTAATAAAGTCTCTTTACTAATATCTCGAACTGTGGTCCATTCTGTGTGGAAACTGTATCTATCCACCAAGAGCTCTTCAACCTGTTTCACAGTTTTTCCCCTCCATTACTCCAAGAAAGAGCTAAGGTTCCCACAGAGATCTGAAACTCTGTTTTTGCTTCTTTCAGCACACTAATGCTACTGGAATATAGATTGTTGTCATACAGATGCATTCATAAGAAGTTGCTTAAAGCAATATTCTCTGAAAACAGTTTGCACCCAAAGGAAAAGTAAGTATGGAAACATTTTGTAAATAAAATTTTCTGTTCTCCCCGAAGCCTGGAGCTTTGATAGCACAAACCTTCAAGCCTAGCACTCTTATTTGATCGTTCTACAAAAACAAAAAAGGCGTCATTGGAAAATCAGCTTGTGAGAGCTTCAATTCAGTTGCGATGGCGGTTGTACAATGAATGAGGGATTTTCAGCGGCCTGAGGTTGTGCAGCTGCAAAGATGATAAAAAGGACATAAGGGAGATGATATGGCGGATTCCTTTTGTCTGCTGAGAGGGGATGAATGGGAACAAGGATGGCAGAGCTAGATTAGCGGATGGAAAGAGAAATCACAGAGAGAGAGATTTCCTTCCCAGGATTGCAGAAATAGAGAATCTGTTGTGATCCTCCTGCATCTATTGTATAAACGCCATAGTTCCCTCCAAAGCTCGCCTCCTTTAATCTGTGTTCATTAGCCTCCTTCTCGTCTACTGTGTTCCTTTTGCACCCAAGCTATAAGAGTTGAGAGAAGCGATGAGTCCCTTACAGCAAATCAGAGCCGAGAACTCAACGCCCCAGCATAAAATTCAGATTTCCCTGTCGTTTTCTGTTAACAATCCTCTTCCGTTTCTGAACATGGAGCTCGCCTTTCTCCCAGACCTGTGCCAACCATCAACGGATTTGAAGCTGCAACATATTGGCTCGTTTGAACCCAACGAATTCTGCCTCAAACTATCGTTTGCAGCCACTTTTAACACAAAAGCAGCGTTCCCCTTCGAATTGTCTCCCAGGTCATTTATGATTCTTAGGAAGATTCAGATTCAGAAATTCCCCTTTCACTGTCTCTTTGTGCCGTTCGTTCTGCCACAGAAGTAAAATCCCGTTGTATCGATTTGATCAAGAGAGCTAAACATAGCCTCCCTCTCACTCCATCGAACGTTTGTCCTCCACTGATTGATCCCAGAGAGAAAAAAAACAGCCACGTTTTAGAAATTTTCTGCGCCCCCCAGAGAAAGCTTCCCTTCCCCCATCGACGACATCCTCCTTCGTTTTTTTTAGCGGCTCCTCTTTCGCCTTCACTAATAAAGCGGCCCCCCCAATTTGGCTTTTCTCTCCACCAGGAAAGAGGCCCCTTTCTCTATTGCCTGTGGTACCACATGCTTTCAAGCAAAGACCAAACATAACAGCATCTACAGGCACTCCTTCAGCTTGCACTTGTGTGAGACAGTTTAGAGCTTCTTCAGCAAGCCCTTGCTCAGTATATCCGGCAATTAATGCAGTCCATGAGACTACATTGCGAACTGGCAGCCCATCAAACACTTGGAGTGCTTCTGCAAGAGAGTAGCATTTCCCATACATGTCCACCATTGTACTCCCCATGTATAGCTCTTTTTCAAGTCCTCTCCTAGTTATCTCAGAATGTATGCTATGCCCTGTTTCTAAATCTCCTTCTGTGCCACAAGCTTTTAAGCAGAGAATGAATGTGCTGGTATCCACAAACACACCTTCCAGCTGTATCCACTTGAAGAAAATCAAGACTTCCTCACTAAGCCCATGTTCAGCATGTGCTGCAACCAAAGCCTTCCATGAAACTGTATCTCGAAGCGGCTGCTTATCAAACACCCTGTGAGCCTCTGCAAGGGAACCACATTTGCTATACATATTTATCACAGAATTTCCCACAATCAATTCTCTTTCAAATCCCATTTTTGATATCTCACAATGTAAAGATTGGCCTGAGTGCAAGGCTCCTATGCTACCACAAGCTTTCAAGGTGCATAGAAAAGTAGCTCTAGTTGGAACCACACCCTCCTGTTGCATGTCCCTAAAGAGATCCAAGGCAGTGAGACTGAACCCATTTTGAATATATCCTAACATTAAAGCATTCCATGACACTTAATTTCTTTCCAGCAAGCCCTTGAAGACTTTATCCGCTTCGTTTAAACTTCCACATTTGACATACATGTCAACCAGAGCATTATTGATTAATTCCTCTTGCTCCAAACCCTCTTCCATGTAGAACAAAAGTATAATCACAACAACTAAATATGTACAAAGTATCAAACCCCACATACAACTTTTAGGTGGATTTCACACCTCGAATGTGCAGCAATACGACATCCACCCCCTCTAATCCTGCGCATCCTCCGGATGGGCCAACTATCCATGATCGTTATCATCAAGATCCACAAACAGATCAATCTCTTCATTATGCATTTCCGGTATATCAACAAGATTATCTATCATATCATCTGTCTCTTCCATTGGAGTTTCTTCTCGTTGCTCTTCTCTTGCAAATTCTTCCAATGCATAATCTTCATCATCTCTTTTCTTGAAAATCTTGATTCTTTTTCCAGCAATAGGCACTCTAAGCACTGTCCCATCCAATTCTGTCAGCTCATATGTTGCATTATCAAAGACATGTCTGCCCAAACCATCTTTTCACCATCTTTCGAAGTGCAGTATGCTGATTTTCAAGGCTGCTATCAAAGACCAATACCCAGTCTCCCTCTTCTATTGCTATAGGCCGCAAGCGATGCCTGCTGTCAAACCTGTCCTTATTTCTTAGTCTAGCAACCTTCAACCTGTCAATAGCTAGCTGAATATCCTCTGGTCTTCTCTCCAACTGTCGAATCCGAAGAGCTAAGAGCTCCTCTCTCGTCAAATCCTCCTGCCAAGGTAAAACTGACCAAGTCAAAGCACAAGTCTCAGTCGGCATAACAGGTTTCTGACCATACATCAACTCTGCGGGCATATATCCTGTGGTAACACTGTGAGTCGTATGATCAGCCCACAAAGCAAATGGTAGAAGTCTCAGCCATTCTCCAATCCGTCCTTTGCATGCTTTGGCTAATGCTTTCACTATCGGCGGATGCCCTCTTTCACTCTTCCCATTTCCCTCTGGATTGTATGCTGTGGTTAGAGCCAACTTGATTCTTAGCTGAGAGAAAAAATACCTAGCTTCATCTGCATCCAATTCACCGCGATCCGCAGTGATCTTACCCACACAGCCATACAAGCTCATCTCGATGACGCACTGCCGAATACATCTGACAGTCCCTGCAAGTCTCAACAAAGTGAGAAACATCTCTATACATGCCTTTCCACCAATATTTCTCCTTGATTTTCTCATAAGTAGCCCACACTCCTCTATGACCAGCCCAAGGACTCTCATGAAACTCCCTCATCACCTATAACTGTGTCTCTCTATCACAAATAACCCGCAAAGGTAATCCGCCTCTTTTCTTTGGATGCTTCCAAAGAAATCCGTCCTTGAGAAAATAACCATAGGCTTTCCTTTTGATCTTCTTGAACTCTTCATCTATCCATTCATCTCTTTTGCTTAGTGTACTAAGGTACTTGCCAATCTGCAACCAATCTCCAACATAGAGTTCTTCTATGAAAGCCACAATATCATAAACATGACAAACATGATCAACCATAGTGGCTGAAATTTTTGCATCATCCTCTTCTGCAAGTAGAGTCTCCTCATCATCATATCTGGCTCTAGACAACATATCTACCACTGGATTATCCTGCCCTGCTATGTGTTTAAATTCTGGATTTAATGACTTGATGTATGCAATCCATCTCAACATAGCTATATCCGGTATCTGCCTTATGGGAGGTTCTGCACACCTAGAGGGCCCCCAATCACACAACAATGTGTGGCAATTGTTCTTGTCAGAATCGAGTAGAGGATGCGATTGGTAATGTCAACTTGGGCATTGGCTTTGGGATAATAGGATGTGGACTTACAATGATGGAACTTATACAGTTCTATCAACTCTTCGATGATATTGTTAAGGAAGTGAGTACCTTGGTTTTACTGACGAGCTCTAGGGGATTGCCAAAATGGGTGATGATTTTTTCATATAAGAATAGGGCCACATTATTGCCATCATCCCACTTCAGAGCTTTAGCTTCACACCACTTGGTTACGTAGTCTATACAAACTAAGCTATGTCTATTCTGCTTCCTTCTAGTTGGCGGATCAATGGGGCCCATGAAATCAATCCCCACTTCTCGAAGGGCTTTAGGGGAAGAATAGGTTGTAGGGGCATGGCGTTGGATTTGGTAAGCTTCCCCATTCCATGACAAGCATCACACTGCTTGCAGTAATCATAGGCATCCTTGTGGAGGGTCGGCCACCAATATCCTGCAAGAAAGGCCTTTCTAGCTGTCGCTTCTCCCATGAAGTGTCCGCCACTGGGCTCGTCACGACATGCTTTCAACACGATTCCTATCTCCTCTCCTGCAACAGATCTTTGCAAGAATTCGTCCTTTCCTTTCTTGTACAAAGGTTTACCTATCAAGGTGTAGGGGGTTGATTCCAATAGAAGCTTCTTCTTCTCACAGCTCGAGATACCTAGGGGGTACTGTTGGATTGTCAAGAGGTTGGTTATGTCTGTGTACCATGGGGTAACTGTTTCAACTAGAAACAAGGAAGCATTAGGAAGGTATGGATCATCTTGCTCTTCTTCATCATCACTTTGAGGGATTCACAACATATGATCAGCAGGACATGAGAGTGACTAGGTTTGGTAACCACTTCGAAGTCGAACTCTTGAAACAAAAGGAGCCATCTCATCATTCTTCCCTTCACATCAGCCTTGTTCATAAAAAAGGATAGGGCTTCATGGTCTACATAGAATTTGAAGTGTATTGATAGTAGATAGTGTTGGAATTTCTCCAAGGCAAACACCATTGCTAGACACTCAAGTTCTGTCACTCTGTAGTTTCTCTCTCTGTCGGTTACTTTTCGGCTTGCATAATAGATAGGTTGATTTAACTTAGAGGGGCCCTTTTGGCATAAGACTATACCTAGGACTTCAACTGATGCATTAATGTGCACATGGAACTCCTTCATCCAATCAAGAGGCTACATGATGGATGCTTCAATCAAACACTACTTTAGGGTACTGAACTCCTCCTCACAATCATTGGTCCATGTAGATTCAACATTTTTTCTCTTAGGAGTTTATGCAAAGGGTTTGCCTTTGTTGAAAAGTGCACAATGAATCTTCTGTAATAGCCCACATGGCCAAGAAATCCCCTTAATTACTTAAGATTGGTTGGAGCTGTTAAGGCAATAATCTTCTCAATCTTAGCAGGATCTGTTGCTATCCTTGTGCAGAGACAATGTGGCCTAGAAGAACTCTTGATGAGATACCAAAGACGCATTTTTCGATGTTGAGAGAGGTCCCATACTCTCGACATCTATCAAAGCACTGCTCTAGTGTCCCCAATGCTCACTGATTAGGCTATAGACACAGAAGTCTTCATGGTGCACCTCAATGAAATCATGTAGATGGTTCTAGAAGGTAGCCATCATCACTCGTTGGAAAGTAGTAGGAGCATTATAGAGCCCAAACGGCATCACTCTGTAAGCATAGGTTTTCCATTCTATTGTGAAGGTTATTTTGGATTAGTCCTCTTCTACGATTTGGACTTGGTTGTATCCACTGAATCCATTTAAGAGGGAATATAGCTCATGGCCTGCCACTGTGTCCAATAGTTGGTCTATGAAAGGGATAGGGAAATGATCCTTCTTCATCTTGGAATTTAGCTTATGAAAGTCCACACATATTTGCAGTTTTTCATTTAAATAAACTCAGCTTCAAGGAGCTTTAGTAATTCAGCCTTCACTAGGGTAGAATAATTTGGATTTATGCACCTTTGTATTTGCCTCATAGGTTTGGCATTAGGCTCTAGGTCAATGTGGTGTTGACATACTGTGGGATTAACCCCCTTTAAATCTTTATACGACCATGCAAACACGTCTAACTTCTCCTTTACTAGGTCTCGCAAGACTAGTAGTTCTTCTTGTGGAAGATTTAGACCCACCTTCAGGTGATATTCAATACCTTCAACATCCACAAATGTCAATTTCTTTTTACCTTTCACTTTGCAGATGAATGTTCCACGAATTGCTTCTGGGTAGAGATCCGACTCGTTCAAGGGAGTGGTCTCCTCTTTTAATGATTTATTGGAACCAACTTCCTCTTTCAGTGGAGATTTAGCTTGCTCCTGTGTCATTGAGGTTTCAGGTTTGGGTTGGGGATGAGTTACTTCTTGGATCGAGGATTCGTCTTCTGAGGATACATCCAAGAACATCACATAACAAGAACCCTTTGTGTTCTGTTTGAGCTGCCGAACTGGGGGTTGTTGGCAAGGTGCATCATCATCATCTTCTCTGAGGAAGGGTAACTTTGGGCAACAATAGCCACTGTTGAAGGAAAGTCTGTTCTTCTGAATCCATTTCTTATAAAGGCTTTGCTTATGACACGACTCATTAATTAGTCCAAAGGGTACCATAATCATTCTATCAAGCAAAAAGGGATCTTCTGCTTCTAAGGCTTCAGGAACTTCAAGAACTTACTTCCTCGTTTCTACCTTCTACAAGTAGGATAGACTCTTCTAGATTGCTTTCATAATCTCGTCTACATTATCACTTTCATCCTCTTCAAATTCTATTTTTGCATGTGTAGGGGCTCTATAAGAGAAGAACAAGCTCTCTGTTATATCTTCTGCTTCTACTTTTGCTTTTGCTTCTGTCTTTATCACTGTCTCTGCTCCTATCTCAATCTTTGGCTTTGTCTTTGCGACTGCCATGTAATAGGGAGAACAATACATCCATGCTTCTATCTCGCTCTGTCAAAGGTGATTTTAGAAGTCAATTTGAGTTCAAGTAGAAGGTATTCTCCCATGGACAAAGACTTTTCTTCCTTTGGTAGTTGGCTTATAGTGCCCACTATTAGGGACTGTGCCTCTATTTTCATGGGAAAGATTTGTTTGATGGCCTCTTCGTCTCCTGACGTACCCTCGATTACTTCATTAGAGGTGTCTGTTACGACTTTGATGGATGTAGATCCATTTCCTTTTTGTGATCCATACAACCTCATCACTACCTTGTTGGGTCCTTTACCTAGGGTTAGGGTTCCTTTGAACCAATCCGTCCTTGCTCTTGCTTCAATAAGCCAAGGTCTTCCCAACAACAAAGGGTATGAGTTCCTGTAGAAATTTGGTTTGACCACCAGATATGTAAACCAATAATCTCTTCCTCTGAGGGTTGTTGTCTTTACATATGGGAGAATGCCCAATGGTTTGATTCTACTTTGGTTTGCCAATCTGATAAGCCACTGCATAGGCTACATTCCTTGCAAGCCTAGATCCTTCAATGTCACATCCATCATTATATTTATTGATGAGCCTCCATCAATCAATGCATCTACTATAAAACATCCTTCAATCCATATTTCAATCTCTAGGGTTCCCGGATCCAAGAATGTGTTAGCCACGTCTACTTCCTTCACGGGTTCTGTGGCTCTGTTGGACTTGGTTGCCATGGAGGGATCAATTCTTAGGCTTGTTTTTCTTGTCAGTATACTTTTGAATTTCTTTCAATAGCTAGGAGACAACATCAACAACTATCGGAATGTTTTGGTTTAAAAATGTCTAGGTCTTTTACCAAATTATATTCTTTGATAGGATCCATAGGCTTTTCCAATTGGCTAGGGAAAGGGGCCACACCCACTTTTATCTTCCCTTTTTCTTCTAGGAACGGCAACATTTGCGCTTCTTCTCCATGAGGGGGTACTTCAGTATCCTCTATCTCCTAGACCTCTGGTCCTATCTCTGCAACTATCTTTATGGCTCTTTGTGGCTCTGTACTACATTGTTATGTACTGCATTGTTTTGTTTCTCCCTAGGAAGGTTGAACTTCATAGTCTTAGCAGAGGGAGCATTCTCTTTTGGAACTACAATTTCTCCTTTCTTTGCACACATTATTGTGCCACTTCCAATTCCACCAAATTAGAAGCAGGTTCTTGGGTCTTCTGTTGGGTATCAGGAGTAGCTTTCACAGGAGCTAGACTTGGACAATCTTTTGTAGTGTGACCTTCTCCCTTTCATCGATTGCATAAGGGCTTGTAGTCCATAGACCTTCTAGGGTTTGGATAAATCGGTGAGATATCACCCTTTTCTCCACATTTGTAACACTCCACCTCTGATCGCTAGCTACCACCAGAGAGTCATTCTCTGTAACTCTGAGAGGGAAACCTCCTTGGACCAAAATTAGAACTGAACTCCCTAGGCATTGATCCAATGTCCTACATTGTTATTTTGGATTCTAGCAAGTTGAATTGTGCATCTTCATCTTTCTTTCTTCTTTCATGCATTGCTTTTAGAGAGCGGATATCTTCTGTATGGTTCTTCCTCAAACAGTATGAACAAAAAGCTCCAAGAATGGTTGGTTTTTGTATACATTCAATGGCTAAATGTCATGCTTGATGGCACTTTCCACACCATGTTAATGCATCACATCTCTCCCACCTCTTGCAAGAGTGGATATATTGGAAGTATTTACCTTTAGTGTATGTAGCTGTTGTGTAATCATATCCATAAGTACCTTCTTAATACCTACTGAGTTGGATAGGTAATCCTTCATATTTTCACCTCTTGGAGTACTTGTAGTAGGGTTTTGGGAAGCTTTTGTGATTACTGCATACACTAGCTGGGTTGATCCAGAGGGTCCTTTGTTCTAGTTCTGATTTAGAGCTCCTGTTGAGACTTGGGGTTGTTGATGCTAGTTGGTAGGGTTCTACTGTTGTTGAGTCACCATTGGAGAAAATCTTTGAGGCCACGGTTGTTGTTGTTGAACCATCATTTGAGGCATTGTCATCTACGACCACTGTGGATTAGGTGCATTGTATTGCGGCACTGTTTGCATCTGGGGGTAGGGGTAGGAAACTACCCCTAGGATTGCACTTGGTGGGTATACCATTCCTGGCATGGGAGGAGGTGAGACTCCTCTTTCGGAGGTCATTGACAACCTTGCTTCAACTTTGTCATACAGTCTTGCACCTTCCACTACAGCTTGCAGGATTGACTGGTCTTCTAAATTCCACGAACTTGCAAACTTCTAGTTATAGGCCTCTGAGAAAAACTCCCTTCTAGATGCCTTCATCCAAATGATGGTTGGTCAATATCTTTAGTATGGATTCCATTCATGAGACATAAGATTCTACTCTTTCTCTAGAGGACTTGCTTAAGTTCAGGAACTCCTCTCGCATCTGCTCTTCAAAACCTTCACACATGAATTTAATGAGAAAAGCCAACTTCAGGTCATCCCATGTGCCAAAATTTCCTACTGCTTGTCTCTCATACCACTAAAATGCTGCGCCTTTGAAAGTGGTGAGGAATATTGCTAAACAATTCTTGGGGGTTCTGGCATTGTTAGCCACACATGCTACCATAAACTCTGCTACATGAGAATTAGGATCTTCATTGTACTCTCCCTTAAAAATGGCCAATGGGACTACATTTGGTGGCATGTCATCAATATTTCCAAGACAAATTTGACTAAGAAGGGGACCTTGAGTTTCCATGGGGACTTTTGTAAAGAGTGCTTTTAAGGCATCAAAGGAGGCTTCTACTACAAGCTCATTCTCAACCTTTATTTTTTCCTTCTCTCTTCTCACATACCTCTGAAGTCGTTCTAGTGCTTGCCTCTTGATTGCGTCATTCATCAAAGGTTGGCTCCAACCAGTTGGACTGTACTCAACATAATAGAATCAAAGGGGGATTTAGTCTTTGGAGGACTCTCTGGCCAACATCTCTTCTACTTCTTGCTTTTCTACATCTCTAAATTCAGCTTTCAAACTGCTATAGAGAGGAAAGTATTCCATTCTAAAGGTATCAAAACTCATTCTTTAGGATCTCCCACTTGATGATGTCTGGAAGCTTTTCAATGAATGTCAAATCTTCCATGGATAATCATTCTTCCTCTTTTTCTACACTTCAGTTGCTCCTAAACAATTTGCCACCAAGATGCATGTTTCTATTGCTTCAATAAAAAGAGAAAGTAGTCCACCACATAGAGCCTGCATCATGATGGTAATATGTTTCCGCCATTGTGGGATGAACTTCTTGTGGAAAGCGGCTTTGGCAATGAGAATCTCCAATTCTTCAGTGGTAGAAGGAACTTTACAAAGATCCATTGAATTCTTCTCTTCTTTGTAATGCCATTTCCTTCATTTTCAACCTTTTTGATGCTTGTTGATGGCAACATTTTCCCTGGCTGCACACCAAAAGCATGGAGCCCCAAAAGTAACACCAAGGAAATAGGGTTTCTATTGCAAGAAAATCTATCTTGTAGCATTAATAACTATCTTCTTCATCTTTTATATGATCTCAACAAAGAAAACAACACTAAGAACAAGAAATCTTCACGTAGCTTCATAGAAACAATTCTCCCATGGCTTTAACTTTAATAAAATCCATAATTTTTTTCATATTCTTCATAGGATTCTTTGATAGACATGAACCATCAGAACCTATCAAAACATCACTGAGTCTCATATCTGTATTGAAAATCATCATGAGCTTCCAAAACATAACCAACCTCATCCCAAAAACTTTCAAACACTTCCAAAACAATCAATCATCATGTAAAATCCTTCAAAAATCAATCATTCATGCCTCAAAAACAAGAAAAATAAAAAACCAAGTCATTTTAGCATTCAACATAGCAGAAGAGGATTTTTCCCTCTAAATGGTATTTCTGTTGTGTTTCTATATTGTAAATGGATTATCATGATCCTATCCCTTAAACAAGATGAAAAGAACACTTGTAATGTAGGACTTTAGTCCCTTGTAAAGAAAGTTGACTTTATATATTATTTTGGGCTCGGGTTTTTTCTACCTATACTTCTCCAAGCTGCATACAAGGGCATAAGTTTTTTGTCTCTATGGACTCATACCAATGTTGTTGCAAAAAAATTGCATAGATTCATCTATATATGGATAAAAGGTATCTTACATCAATTGGTTAAAGGGAGTAATTATAGGCTATTGGGAAAAGTTACATTTATCCATGTCAAGGGATAAGGAAGCATCTGAGCAGTGCTTGGTGACAAAAGAATGTTTGTGCCTTTTGGCAAGAAAAGAAAAGGTAGTGTACAACATAGTGGCAAATATTGTACATGACCATTACAGTTGTCAAGGTGGTTGGCGAGACAAAAGGTCCGCTACAGTATTCTGGATGCCGAGAACATGTTGAAATGTTACATCAAGGGTATCAAAGAAAAGGGATCACCGCAAAAGATATTTATTCCCAATCTCATTGGGAGCCTTTTTTGTCAAATAGCCTGGGATATGTTTGAGGTCTGTCTGAATGGTGAAAGGGACACACTCAATAAAAAAATCTAAAAGATTTTATAGCTTTGATCATAGCCAATATCTCTCATTGGTAGGAAGGATAATTTTGTTGAGTGGTAAAGATTCATGAGGCATATCTGTAGGGGTAGAGAGTGGAATAATCTTCTTCACATAAACAGGCACCCCAGTCAGAATCAAAGGCATCAGTGTAAAGAATTAATGGTAACCCGGTGGGGAGACTGAGTAGAAGAAGATGCTTAATAAGATTTTTTATATTTTGCACGGCTAGTGTGTGGGTTGGTTTCCAATGGAAATGATCCTTTCATAGTAGAGGGTAAAGATCCTTGGAATAAGTTGTCATATTGGGTGTAGAGGAATTTATCTAGTTTAGGCACCCTAAAAACTAATGGAGTTGTTTCACACTAGTGAAAATATCAGGCATATCAAGAATTTTAGTTAATACATGGTCCTGTAACTTGATTGTGCCTTGGTTGATTTCCAAACCTAGAAACTCAATAGTGGTCTAGAACATCACAGATTTAGTTGGTGATAAGACCATGCCAGCATCTTCAATGGCCTTAGCAAATTGAGTGAGGTGCTCAATATGCTTTGAACTGTCTTTGAAAAGACAAGGATGTCCTCAATGTACACTAGGACGAAAGGAAATTTGGCAAAAATAGAGTCTTCCCATTCTTGGAATTTTGTAGGAGTAGTCTTTATGCCAAAAGCCAGTGGCCTTGGGGAACACAAAAAATAGTTTTGTAACGATCTTCAAGTTTGAGTGGAAGTTTCCAAAAGCCCAACTTGAGGTCAAACTTCCTAAAGATGTTTGCCTTTTTTTGTTTTTTAAGTAGCAAATCTTTAAGGGGAATAGGATATACATGCCCAATTAAGTACTTATTTACGGGTTTATAGTTTATGACCATCCTTTTCTTACCTCATTTTTGCTCAAAATGTTTATTTACATAAAATGCTTGGCAACCCCAAGGAGAATCGGTGTGCTCTATAAGACCTTTGTCAAGAAGAGTTTGAATCTCTTATTTGCATAAGATAAGATCTTCATCCTGCATGCCAGAATGAGTAGCTTTTGTACGGATAGCATTAGGCTGGATTGGAAGAGAGACATCATAAGAAGCACACTTTTCTCTGTATACCAGTGGGTCTTCATGCATGAAGGTCTTAAGATGATATTGTATTGTTTGGATGGTTGTGGCATGTAGTTGCATTTTGCTTTTTATCCATTGGGCTTGGGAAGCAACCTTTTGTGGGGAAGTAGATTCCATAATAGAGTATATTGTTATACCAATTTTGGGGAGAAGAGGCATTTCAACCTTCTTACCTTTGTAGGAAATGGTAAAATGATCAGACCAGAAGGTATAAGGAACCAGATGTTGTAAAATGTCGATTCCAATGGGAAATTCATATCTCATTTGCTTCATTAATTGGACCTCAATGGGGACCTTACTGGAGCCAAGTTGTAGATAAGCTTGAGTCACATGAATCAAAGTGACCTTCTTGTTGTTGGAAAGCTCTACGATGATTGGAGAGGTGGCTTTGATACAGTGTGGAGGGAATAGCTCAAAAGGAGCAATTCTCAAGCTAGAGCCTGTATCCAACAAAGCATCTACATATAGAGAAAAATGGTGCATGTTTTTTAATTATACACATATCATGGGAATGGGTCCTCCAGTATTCATGGCATGAACCTTATGTACCTGAGGTTGAGATAGCCGGATTTGGTTGACTGGTGTGACATGAATATTTATAGAGGAAGAATGTAACTCTTGTAAAATAGCTGAAATACCATTAGCTAATTCTTTTTTACCTGTTAGAATTCTACGATAAAATTTACACAGAGTGTAGTTCTTACTGCATAAGGGTAGAAGCTTGGATCATATCAGCTCCAACTTGTTGGGTACTAGTATTTACAAAGGAAAGGGATTGCATCAATTGTGAGGTGGTATGGGGTTGATGCACTTTTTCAAGATTATAAGGGACAAAAATGTTAGCTTGTCCTTTAGTTTCAAGGCCAAGTGTTCTTGGTTTAGGAAGATCATATGGATTGGAAAAGAATTCTTGTCTTACCTTATTTTTGTGCTTTTTTGTTGAAGAGGTTGTAGTGGTATCAGAATCATCAGATTCTGATGAGATTTGCTTAACTTGTTTTTCCTTATATTTTCGGGAGGATTCACCTCTTACTATTGAAGTACCACCATGGAACATTTTGTCCATTTTATCTTTTCTTCTAGGAAAATGCACTGCATGTGCATTCATGGGCTCAAACTTCTTAGGATGAACAATGTCATTGTTAGAATCTTCACTAGTATCTATTTCTAATACTATATCTGAGTTGGATTCTGAATGGGATTCTGAATCAGATTCTTCATAATCAGTTGCATCTGAATAAGCAGTGTGCCATGAAGTTTTACTATGTCTAGAGTCAACAGAATTATCATGACTGTCAGAGGAGTGGTTGTCAGTATTAGAATAATTAGTGTATTCATCTGAAGAAGAGGATTTGAAATAATGCATGTTAACTTTTGCAACATTAGTTTGTGTTTTTCTTTTTTTGGGGCAATTGTTTGCTAGATGTGAGGTACTACCACATATGTAGCACTTGAGTTCTTTCTTGTGATCTTTATCATATTCTCTTGACTTGTCAGACCTATGATGTGATTTTCCATGTTTGTGGTGATGTGAATGCCTGGAATGTCGAGAAGATAAATGATTGTAGTCCTATTTGATAAATTAGGAATGGAATTTTTTGTAGTGACAGTTCCACAATGTCTATGGCCATTGTAGCCATTATGACTGGTGGTTGCATAATTGCAATTTTTACATCCAAACCGAGCCTCAATTTTTGAAGCAGTTTTGCATATAGACTAAGGAAATTTCCGATTCAGTTGGGTCATCTTTTGGTGATGACAAACTTCTTTTATGGTTTGTTCAATAGTCTGTATAATCTGACCTACACTATCGGTGAAGTCTCTATTTTCATTCTTCATCCTTTGTTTGCAGTAAAAAGGGATAGGTTCTGGGAAGGAACATGCTAGATGTTCTTTCATTGAGTTGTCATGAGCACCAAGACCCTCATAAAGAAAATCTCGCATGTAGATAAGGTATTCCTTATATAGCCTAGGATTGCATAATTTGGACTTAAAGAATGCTTCTCGTGCTTCAAGCACATCATCCAGCTTGTTTCCAACTAGCTCGCCAAAGGAGAAGTTCAAAAAATAGTTGGATTGGATTTGCATGTTGGATGATAGCCATTTTGACTTGTGGGTGAATAGATACCCATTATTGTTTGACACCTCCAACAAATCCATGTGTCATGGCATTTAATATGTCAATTCTGTTTGTCTGGGGTTTTTCTACAATTTTCTGTCCAACATATGCATACATAATGTATATGAGGAGTTTGATTTCCTCAGGGGATTTCCCATCTATAGAGACCAGATAGGGAATGAACCCACTTTTTTGGGGACACCAATATTTTTGTAGAAATTATTATAAGATGGTTTTGAAGAAGAGGTAGAAGTAGCATTTACAGGAACAATATAGGTATTAACAGGATACTTTGGAGGTGTTGTACTTACATTATGAGCATTCAGATGAGCTCAAAGGACTGAGTTTGGAGAGGCCTGTGATCTGTGTGGATTAATAGGAACAAAGTCTTCATCACTCGCACTGTCACCATCTTCATTTGAGGAGGAAAGTGTATAGGTGGCCTATCTTTAGAAGGTGACTTGGTCTCTAAGGTACCACGCAGGTAGCTCATTTGGAGGAATATTAGGGGGGTGTTGTTCAATGCTTTCACCCATGAATCTTGAGTCAAGGTGGCCTTCAACATGGCGGGTGAAGTTATCTTTGTGACGGTTCTCTCGGTCAATGCACAAAGGCATTTGATCCAAGACTTGATTGGCTTCTCTTTGCCTTTTGATTTGGTTGAGATCATAATCATCAATAATGTTGAAAGAAACATGATAGTCTTTATCAGACCAATATGGGAACATGAATTCTAAATATTTTTCTAATTCTTGAGTAGTATTCCCTGCTTGACACTTACAGCTTTTGTGCCAGTGGTAGTGTCTTTGTATGCTTACTAGACATTGAGGAGTGCGTGTTATGCACATTGAGCTTTTGGATCTTTGAGGCCGAGATCTTGTGGATGATGTATGGTTGATATTCTTTGGTCCGTGTAGATGTACTTGGGCTAATTCACCTTTGTATCACTAAGCAGATACCGACTTCTGTCATGTCTTGGCAATGGTATGTACATTTTGCCCTGTTGATTGGGGGTGTACCAACTTTACTGACGGACTTTGTTTGACATGCTTGGGTGTTGGCTCATTTTAGTTTGGTTGTTACATGCTTGTTGATGCCCACTTGATGTTGATTTTACATTGACAAATAGTAATTGACTTTGAATATTGGATTTTGCCTATTGTTAGCTCTCATTGTACACTGCTATCATAAATTACAGCAAGCATATATATTCAGATATCATGTATTTTGCATGCTAAATCATCTTGGTTTTATGTACTTTTGATTGTACTTGGTGGGCAGCATCATTATATACTCATTTCTCACCATTTTGCCTTGGTTTTCATGGTTTTTTGGTCATTTTCTATCATTTACAACAAGCAGTTTTGAACTTTCTGCATTGTCCCAGCATGCAGTATGGCATCTTCTTCCACTAACAGTGTTATCTTCAACATCACTAAGCTTGATGGTACGAATTATGTATGTTGGAAGTGCCAAGTTTGCAGGTATTGTGTAGAAATTGCAGATAAAGCCACTAATATTGAGTAGGGAGCAGCCTGAAACTATGACTAATGACGAATGGATGGAGCTTGATGAGTTATGCAAGTCCACCCTTATCTTGTCTCTCACTAAATAGGTGCATTACAATGTGGTTGAGGAAGCACAGAGTGCTTGGAATATTTGGAATAAGATCAAGAATCTCTATGATAAGCAAAGTCCTGCAATTCAAATGTATTGGTTGAAACAGCTTATGGATCTCCGCATGAAAGAGAATGTGACCATGTTAGCTCATCTAAGCTAGTATCATGCTATTCTTAAGAACTTGGTTTCACAGGGCATTGATTTCAAAGAGGATGTCACTATGTTGTTTTTTCTTGGAATTCTTAATGAGTCTTGGGATGTATTTTGCATTGCCTTATGTCCTTATGCCACTACTCTAAAGCTATTTGATGTTGAGAGCTCTCTTCTGCACGAAGAGATAAATTGTAAGAATTTGGATGCCTCTCGTGTGTCTCATGCTTTGATAGTTTTAGAGGCCAACATGATGGAAATGCAAAGAATGACCGTGATAATGGCTGTGGATGGGATTCGTAGAAATCTCAGTCCAAGTCGCATGGCAAGTTGCGCAATAAGTCCCATGGGAGAAATGCAAATCTGACTTGTCATCATTGTGGGAAGAAAGGCCACATAAGGCCACAATGTCATGAATTGCGCAATGAAAGATGCAAAGACAAGGGGAAAGAGAAAGTGCAGGAAAAGTCTTCTAATCGTAGCATAGTACTTACTAAGTGTTAAAATTGAAGAGCTCAATGTTATGCAACCCAAGGATAGTGATGGGGATTTGCAAATGACAGAGATACACTCTATGTATGCATAGTATTAGCTCTTGGACTGAGATGCATCCTTTCATGTGACACCTTTTCGAGAGTGGTTCCATTCATACCATTCTGTTTCAGGTTCTGTGTGCTTGGGTGATGATAGGTCTCTTGAGATTTTCGGCATTGGTGATGTTAGGCTGCTGCAGTTTCCTTCTGGCAATAGTTTTGTTATGCACAATGTATGTCATGTACCTGCATTGATATGCAATTTCATGTTCACTAGGTAGCTTGATGACATAGAATATCATGTATCTTTTGGATCTCTAGATGGAAGATTACTTGTGGCACGCTTGTGCTTGTGAGAGGTGCGAAGGCTGGCAGCATCTACCCCTTAGTTGTTTCTGGATCTACAGTTGTTCATGTTTTGTCTGCGGGAACTTTACCTCATGTATCTCTTTAGCATGCTCGTTTGGGACATATGTCTATTAAAGGAATGAAAATGCTTTCTGGTTTGCAGTACTTACCACCCCTTGATTATTCTCATTTTGATTCTTGTGATCATTGTCTTTATGGCTAGCAGACTAGGTCTACGCATAAGAAGTCTAGTATGTCACACATAAGTGAGCCCTTGGCTTTGGTACATTTTGATGTCTGTGGGCCCATGCCCTGTCAGTCTTTGGGTGGTATGAAGTATTTTGTTACCTTCATAGATGATTTTTCACATAAGGTATGGGCTTATCCCATAAAGCAGAAGTCCGATGTCTTGGCAGTTTTTCACAGATGGCTTGCTTTGGCAGAAAACCAGTCTAGGCATAGGCTGAAATACCTTAGGATAGATAATGGGGTGAATATGTATCACGTGCTTTTGAGCAATTTTGTGATGAGAGGGATATTAAGCATTAGTTGACCGCCCCTTACACACCTCCCCAGAATGGTATGGCTGAGTGGATGAATAGGACCATCTAAGAAAGGGTTCACAATATGCTTAGCCATGTAGGCCTACCCTAGCACTTTTGGGCTAAGGCAATTACGGCTATCATGCATATCATTAATAGCTCGCCCTATAGTGGCATTGATTTTCAGGTTGTAGAGGAGGTATGGACAGGAAAATCTCCCTCTTATGGGCATTTACATGTCTTTGGATGTGAGGCATTCTGCCATGTGCCCAAGGACAAGCGTAACAAGTTGGATCCTAAGAGTGTTAAATACATATTACTTGGTTATGGAGATGTAGGAGAGATGGGTTACCATCTATGGGATTCGTAGATGCAAAAAGTCATCCACAGCCATGATGTAGTCTTCCATGAAGACAAGATGCATAGGCATCCTGAGAAGATAATGAAGATGCACAGGGTTATGTTTCAAGAGGAGCCATGTGCTCCCATACAGCTAGCTGCACAGCCTACAGTAGCAATAGTTACTCATGGCCAGGGTATTGGACAGAATGTTGAACAGGCAGTAGAGCCTACAGTGTGGTGTTCTACTAGAGATAGAGACCCACCTGATAGATTAGAGCCCTCCATGCACTATGTCTTGGTTACAGATGCAGGAGAGTCTCTCACCTATGATGAGGCTATGAGCAGGGGTGACTGTCACTCCTAGAGGAGGGCTGTGTAGTCTAAGATAAACTCCTTGCATAAGAATATGACTTGGGATTTGGTTTCCTTGCCTATTGGCAAGAAGGCTCTGCCATGCAAGTGGGTGTAAAAGCTAAAAAGTACCCCTGGATACTCCAAGCTGGCATACAAAGCTAGATTGGTAGCAAAGGGTTTTAAAAGCAAGAGCATGGTGTTGACTTTGATGAGGTCTTCTCTCTTGTGGTTAAGATGACCACCCTGTGCTTAGTCTTGGCTTTGGTTGCACAACTTGACTTGGACTTGTACCAAATGGATGTCAAGACAACTTTCTTACATGGGGATTTGCATGATAAGATTTACATGGAGCAGCCTAAGGGCTTTGCAGAGCCTAGCAGGGAGCCCCTAGTGTCCAGGTTGAAGAAATGTCTTTATGGCTTGAAGCATGCACCTAGGGAATGGTACCATAAGTTTGATGTTTTTTTGCAGTCACAGGGCTACAATCGTAGTGCTATGAATCTGTGATTGTACACAAAGAAAGCCCGTGATGGATCTTTGCTTATTTTGGTACTCTATATGTGGATGACATACTACTAGCAGGAAAAGCTCATGATGAGCTAGATGCTCTTAAGGCTCAGCTCCAGAAGAGCTCTGAGATGAAGGATCTGGGACAGGCCTCTTATATACTTGCTATGCACATTAGATGCAATAGGCATTAGGGACTCCTCTACTTGTCATAGAGGGAGTACATTCATAAAGTCCTTGAATGCTTCTACATGTGGGACACGTGAACCCTATTGGCTGTCCAATACCTTCTTATGTGAAGGTATCACACACCGATTGTCCATAGACAGATGAGTAGAGGACTGAGATGGCCAAGATTCCCTATGCATTTGTAGTGGGCAGTCTTATGTATGCCATGATAGGCACTCATCCAGATATTGTGTTTGTGGTTGGTGTTGTGGCACACTCTATGGCTGCACTTGGCAAGAAGCATTGGGATGTTGTGAAGGGTATCATGAGGTACTTGAAGGGCACTGTAGATATGTGCATATGCTATGGTAGCCAGGATACAGGAGTCGTGGGGTACACTAGCTCTGATTATGCAGGACATGTAGATAGTAGGATGTCCACTTCTGTCTATGTGTTCACCTATACTAAAGGTGCTATCTCTTGGATGTCCTGGGTCCAGAAGTGTATGACTCTTCCCACCACTAAGGTCGAGTATGTTGTAGCCACTGAGGCTTGCAAGGAGGCCATATGGTTATGTCGTTTGGTTCATGACCTTGGTATTGATGCTATCCCTACACTGCATTTGGATTCTATGAGTGCTATTCAGTTAGCCAAGAATTCGGTCTTCCATGCAAAGACAAATCACATTGAGGTGAGGTATCACTTCATACATAGGGTCATTGAGGACAAGTCTGTTGACCTTGTCAAGATCTTGACTGACCAGAATCCTGTAGATCTGCTCGCTAAAAGCCTCTCTATGGAGCGCTTTGCCTTCCTTAGGAGATTGATGGGCGTGGGATGACATGACGTCTTTCCTCATCCTATTGTACATGTGTACATGTTGTACTATCACTACAAGATATAGACCTTATAGCGACGTTTAAAGCGAGAAAAATACAAACAACAAAATTTGCCCCCGTCGTCGCAAAAAGCGTCGTTATTGACGACGCCATAGAATCATCGCTATATGCGTCGCTATATGCGTCACAAATGCGACGCATATAGCGACGGTTACAGAGAATTTGCGATGCTGATAGCGATGACAATAGCGACGCGTGCAGTAAATTTGCGACACAAATAGCGACGGTAACAGAGAAAAAAAAATTGTGGCAGGGCAGCACATATAGCACTGTGTGCTGTATGAGAGCCATACAAAATAGTTTCTGCACTGCTTCATACAAAGCGTTTGCAAACAAAAAGAATGTATACTGAAATCATAAAACTGATGGATGAAATAAATACATGATATCGCATAAAATGCGATTGGTATAATCATAAAACAATATCACTAATACATAGAAAATGTCTACATAGATCGGGCGACTAAAAACTAAAGGTATGTGAGCTCTAAGGATCCAAGGGCGAGCTACAAATCGTCGTCCCCCGAAAGTTTTTCCCGTTGTAAAGGAGCATCAAATGGATTCTGCAGAAAAAGAAACAACATATCAATCCATCATACAATAATGCATTCAAATATCTCATGGTAACTATGGACAAGAAAGATGAGTGACTTACTGGGCTGCCGCGTCTATACAATCGGTCGATCAATGATCTGAGACCGTGCCTCTCCGCATATCGAGTCTCAAGGCCTTGCGGATTGCGATTTGTAATGGAGTGCTGCAAAGAAAACAAAATGCTAACTGTTAGAAACATGATTGTCAGTACAAAGAATATCTCAAAAAAACAAATAAGCAAAACAAAAGAGAATCTTACAAAGTCCTCCAAATATGTCCTGTGGCCGCCACTCCCAAGATGATGTACCGATCCGGCCTCGATTCGTGCCCTCGCCACCTCCCTCTGCTGACTCCAACATCCTGGCAAATTTGTAGCCTCCTCCCTCAGTCGGTGCCAGTCGTCTGCATCTAACCACTCGGGCTTCGGAGCCCCATCTTGATTGCCTTGTGTGCGTGGGATCGTCTATGTGACATGTATGCACGCATGCAATCCATCATCCAGCCCGTAGAGAATTTATCCACTGCGGCTGGCACCGGGAACTCCTCGTGCAAGGATGCTACTATGTACTCCTTGCTCCCCTCCGGTATGTTCCTCCAATGATCCAGGACGTTGTGCCGAAAAACTTGTTGGCACAACTCCCTCATGCGAGCCATCACCCTCCTCCCCTCATCATTCATGATGATGGCTCCTGACCTGCCATCCACTAGGTATCCATAATCCCTAGGAGTGTGCCTTGTATGGGCCCTCTCCCATCTCCGTCCACGCTCCTGGGCATATCCAGGAGACCCCTGAACATCCGGTGTACCGACGGGGGTACCCTCTCCCGGAGTGCCACACAAAGGGGTGCCACGAGAGGGTGTGCCACCAAAAGGAGTGCCACCAGAGGGGGTGCCACCAAAAGGAGTGCCACCAAAAGGCGTGACATCTTCCAACAGCTGCGCAAAAGTCGGAGTAATTGGAGTGGACGTCCCCACAGGTGTGACAAATCCTGGAGGTGATCGAGCTCCAGCTGAACGACGAGACGGAGACACCGCGTCCATGTCTCCACAGCAGCACCCCCCTGATCCTCCTGCAGTTGTAGTCCCTCCCTCTGGCCCAAGTCGTGAGCGTCGAGATCGTCTGCTCGAAGCTGAAGCATCTGATCGCGCCGATGCTGATCTAGTAGACCGCCCTGATGAAGAACGAGACAGCTCCTGATCTGCTATCTCTCTGAATCTCGCGAGCTGATCTGGAGACATACGTGCCATCATCCCCTGAAACTCCTCAATGCTCATCCCTCGACTCATCCTGAAAATGTCGATACCTGCACAGATAAAAAATAATGTTAGAATAATCAATTTAAACTATACAAAGCACATTAATAAAATCATTTTTGAAAAATCCCTCTTAAAATGCATATCTTATCTACCTTTATGGAAGATCTAAACAACGAATTGAGTAATACAATTCTCCAAGAATGAAGTATTCTATGGTCCCATATTAATCTCCTGACACAACTCTGCATACACTAGAAGGTCGATAGACATGTCACCACAAAATAACGAGTCTGTCTTGTTCTCAGAAAATTCTACGACTTCTATATTTCCATCATTGTTAGCCGATGCGGGCTCCAAGCTTGCGGTGGCCTCCACCCCTTGTAATTTCGATCCCTCTATTTGCATATTTTCTTCATCTATGCCTGGAACATCGCTTTGATCGTATACTCTCGCAGCTCGAGGAGTTGAAGGTTAACATACCACCATCGAGGTTGTCGGGGATTTGGATAGAAGATTACCTGTTCACAAACACTTACAAACCGTCTTCAAACCATTGTGACATAAACCATGTCTTATTACAATTAGTAAGCAAATGCCTAGTTGCACCTGCTCACAATGGGCCGGCAACACAAAGGTGTTGCGCAAATCCATCCATTTTTTTTTGGAATCTATTTCGAGAAATCCAGATGGACCTCGTCAAACTGTTGCGCCAGCTCCTCCAAGTACCACTTTGAACCACTGCACGTCGAATATTATCATGGAGAAGCTACGGTAATCCACCGTAATAATACTTTGCAAATTCCCAAAATACTCCATCTCATCCACAACTGTGTTCGGATCCGTTGCTCGTCGCCGGCTCTCTTGCTCAAACCTTGCCATGACACCACAGTCCATTGTGGAGCACATTTTGTCAATACGCTCCACCCGAAAATGCCGTCCGCACGACCACGCTGCACTATATATTTTGTACTGCACATTGAAACACTCAAATTAGATGTAGCAAGCAAATTTAGATACGACACATTCTAAACCCCTCATTACCTTTGGACTACATCCCCTCGAGAACTCCCACTCCTCCATTGAGACCTCTGTCCCTTCGATGGATGCTGCGGTCAAGGCTCCATGCAACCATCGTGTTGACATAAACCGCGGCATCTCCTCCATGCCTTCGGGATATCGAATCGGTCGGTGATGTGTACTGCGTCGGAATTCAGCTCGCGCTTCCTCTCGATCTTGCCTTGCAATCTGGTACTTGGCGAGCCACGTCTCCATGGAGGCATGGTGCAACATACAAAAGCGATTCACCTTCTCTTCCATTGAGGCATCCATTCTTTTTTCTACCCCATTTCCAACCACCACATCTCCAGTCAGCCTGTCATCGTCCTTCAGCGTCCATAGCATTTCATTGTCTGGTTCCACCGTTGGTAGCCATTGTGAGATATGCACTAACACCTCTGACACCAACCAACCTTCCGCCATGCTACCTTCTGGACGAGCTCATTGTCGCACAAAGCCTTTCAGGGTTTTCATGAAGCGCTCTAGGAAGAACATCCATCGCGTATGGACAGGTCCAGCAATCTCCACTTCATCCACAAGATGCACAAGAAGGTGAACTTGTATCGTGAGCATGCTAGTGGGCAAGTATTTCTCAAAGAGACAGACCGTCTCAACTGCTCCCCGCCTTGCGGATTCAATAGAGGACGTCTTAATCTCTTTCTGTGAGATCCATTGCATCAAAGTCGACAGCTTGTAAATGGCCCCGCGAATTTCTGGAGTTAGGCATCCCGCGATCGCGATCGGTAGGACAAACTGCCACAAATGAGAAAGCATTAAGAATAATGGTCAATTTTCAAATTTCAAAATGTCCACGCTAATTAAAATCCATTCTGTTCACAAACCTGACATATCTTATGCCAATCATGGGATTTTAGCCCAGAAATCTGGTCATCTTTAGAAAATGCGGACTTGAGAGAACACATCATACCCGTCTGAGTGCGGATAGACTTGATTACTTGCTTCACAATGCGCTCTTCTTTGGTAGACAAAACCCAGGGAGCGCGAGGAAGCTGCACTCCCCCTTCAGCACTCGACTGCGGCCAAAGCGCCTCCATCTTACCTACCTCCTTTAAATCCATTCGTGACCCTATAGTGTCTCTCTTTCCTGTGATGTGGTCCCATAGCAAGCTGCCCACATTTTTGAAAATATGCATGGGATCTAACAAGTGGTTGACCTGTAAGTGGGTCCAATATGGCAACTCGTAGAAAACTGAGAACCGTCGCATTCCATTTGGATGTGAATCCGGGTTTACCATTTTCAGCTCGTACCAGCTTGTAGCGTTCATACGTGCTGGAGGTCGTCCAAGAAAACCTTCCCTGAGTTCATGATCCTCCGGCAAGAAAGCGGCGTGTCCTTGATATACCATCTTCTTCATGGTTCGTGACCTTCAGGAGTCTAACTGTGGCCCACACAATGGACATGCATGATAACCTGAGGTAACGAGACCTGCAAGGCGATCCACGACCTAGTGAATACTTGATTGAATGAAATAAAATATAGATATTACCGGCAAGAACAAAGGTCTGCTCACCTGAGCACTCTCCCAATCCCAAAAAGTCATGCATCGTCCACATGAGAATGGCTCGAATGTTGGCTGACCGCCGACCATTGCGCCTGCTCATATCTTGCACCGTGACCCCCTCCTCCCACAAAATCTTAAGCTCATCGACTAATGGACGAAGATACACGTCCATATTTTTTACTTTGTAGCGGCCCGGGACGAGAAAGCTAAGGATGAGATGTCCTTTCTTTGTAGAAAGCCTTGGAGGAATGTTGTAGTTGACAAGCACTATAGGCCACACACTGTAAGAAGTCGAGCACAGACCGAATGGGTTCACACCATCCATGGCGAGATCGAGCCGAAGATTCCTTGGCTCTCGCGCAAAGCCTAGGAAGGTAGAGTCAATGTGGCTCCATGCGCGCGAATCTGCTGATATTCGTTGCACTCCATCCGTGGACCTATTCTGTACATGCCACGTTGTCAAGCTTGCCATGGCAGACGTGCGAAACATGTGGTTTATGCGGGGGATGAGCGGAAAGTGTCTGAGGACTTTTTGAGGGATGGTCTGCCCTTGCAAGTCCTGTCGATACCTGTGAGCACCACACTTTGGGCATGTCTCCATAGTCTCCTATTCATCTCGAAACAATATGCACTCGTTGATACATGCATGGATGTTATTGTAGTCCATGCCAAGCTTCCGTAAAACATGTCGCGCATCATCACGAGACTTAGGCATGGTGTTTGCAGGTGGCAATATATGATATTTCAATAACCTGAAAAAATCATAAAACACCCTGAAAAATCCATCCATGTTTGCAATAATACTGTTTTTAAAAAAAAAAACAATGAAGTCTGTGTGCAAGGTACCTGAATAACTCAGTCACACTCGTATCGCTCCAACCGTATTTTGCTTGCACACTTAAGAGTGCAAGCAATGTCTTCAACCGAGATACTCGGCACCCATCATATAATGGTATGGATGCTTCCTCTCTAAGCGGGTCAGATGTCTCAACATCCATGGGAATCAATGCATCGATCATTGCCTCCATCTCAGGCTCCAAGATTGTAGGCAAGTCGGGAAGGTTGTCTGTCTCCTCTGGCATTGACGGTATAGATGGGCCTTGCGAGTGGTCGATTGGCTCCTGCAATCCATCCATCGCACGTCCATGAACTCTTCTAATTGGCCGCAAAGGGTGCACTCCCCCTTGGGTCGAGACATCACCCCCCTAGATACAAAATTTGCCAACAAGACCCAATCTTATTGTGTATGGTTTTCAATTAGCTTGAGAGTACAATGCATGAAAAATGCTAACTTCAAATTACCGTTTGCTGAAAGTCTGCAATCGCCTGATCAATGATCTCAGATTGAAACTCGCCAAATCGTCTTACGTGTTCTATAGACAATCGGCGTTTTCGTCTAATTGCCAACTTGCATTGAGAGCAAGGACATGGGACACGCTGATTAAGATACGACTCGCGGTCTTGAACAATAGGACCTTCTTCGTTTGCCATCTTATCTACATTACAGCAAACAAGGCTTAAATGGATAGCTTTATGGAGATGTACGTCAAGTTGCAAGTTGACCATAAACCTTGCATTGTATATAGTAGTCGAGAGATTTTCCGATGTTATATCTCAGCCTGGTATCATGCTCAACGATTTGTTTGTCCCGGTAGATAATTTTTTGTTATATCTCGGCTTTGAGTATAAGTAATCCATTTTAAAATTAATGCGCGCCATCTATGAAATTTTATAACTATAGTAATAAAATTTATTTCAATCAATTCTACTCATAGTCATAAGACCTGAGAGAAATTATCCTATACTCAATTTAAGGGTTTCTTCTTCTATAACAATAATTTTGGGTTCATTTTGATGAAGTACGTGGCCGTATGCAAAGCACATTGCATACCATTATCAATACGTATATTATCTTAAATTTCCTTCCCTTCCCTCTCCCTCTCTTTCTCTCCCTCTCCCTCTCTTCCTCTCTTTCTCTCACCCTCTCCCTCTCCCTCTCGTTCTCTTTCTCTCCCTCTCTCATTTCCTCCCTCCCCCTCCCTCTCCCTCTCCCTCCCTCTTTCTCCCTCTCCCTCTCCCTCGCTCCCTCTCCCTCCCCCTCCCTCTTTCTCTCCCTCTCTCATTTCCTTCCCCTCCCCCTCCCTCTCCCTCTTCCTCTCCCTCTCCCTCTCCCTCTCTTTCTCTTTTTCTCCCTCTCCCTCTCTATCTCTCTTTCTCTCTCATTTCCTAAACAAGCAAAAAATAAAGTGATTTAAACATCCTCCAAGCAAAAGGGAGAGGGAGAGATACAATGCACTCTCCCTCTCTTTCTCTTTCTATCCCTCTCTCATTTCCTTCCCCTTCCTCTCCCTCTCACTCTCTTTCTCTCTCATTTCCTCTCCTAAACAAGCAAAAAATAAAGTGATTCAAACATTAAACAAGCAAAAGGGAGAGGGAGGGAGAGAGAGAATGCACTCTTCCTCCTTCTCCCTCTCTTTCTCTTTCTCTCCCTCTCCTATTTCCTCCCCCTCCCTCTCCCTCTCCCTCTCCCTCTCCCTCTATTTCTCTTTCTCTTTCTTTCCCTCTCCCTCTCCCTCTCCCTCTCCCTCTCCCTCTCTTTCTCTCTTACTCTCTCGTTTCCTCTCCTAAACAAGCAAAGAAGAAAGTAATTTAAACATTAAACAAGCAAAAGGGAGAGAGAGAGAGAGAATGCACCCTCCCTCTCTTTCTCTCCCTCTCCCTCTCTTTCTCTCCCTCTCTCTCCCTCTCCCTCTCCCTCTCCTTCTCTTTCATTTCCTCTCCTAAACAAACAAAAGAGAACGATTTAAACCTTCAACAAGTAAAAGAAAGAGAGAGGGAGACTCACCAATGAGATATGGCGAGCGTGGGCGCCTTCTCTTTGCAACGAGGGCTCCTCCTCTCCTTCGCGAACAACGACGGTGGCGGTGGCGGCGGCGGCGGCGGCAGCAAGTCTCTTCCTCCTCTTCTCTCACAAAGCCTTGGCTCTCTCCCTCGCTCTCTCCCTCGCTCTCGCTCTCAAAAGGTGAAGAAAACAAAATGAAAACGGCGCTCTGGTTTCGGCCGCACTTTTTTTCCCTGCGGCGTCGCTATATGCATCGCTATTTGCGTTGCAAATGCGACGCAAATAGCGACACATATAGCGACGCCAATAGCGACGCCAATAGCGACGCCTATAGCGACGCCGATATCCGCCGTCGCTAATCGGCGTCACTATTGCCCCATTCCCTTGTAGTGTATCTTTTCTTTTTTTCTTTTTCACTCCTCACAGAGGCAAATTTGCCTTTAAGTGGGAGGTTGTTGGGAGATTTGCCTACACACTACAGGCGAGGTGGGCACCCATCACCGTCACTTTATTCTTTATTCTTTTAGTGATAGATGAATAAAGGGAAGGCCGATCACACATTATGTCTCTTCCCACATTGTGAGTCTCTCTCTCTCTCTTGCTCTTGCTCTCCTGGCATAGCTCTCCCGTGCAAGCTTTGATCCTTCTCACCTTTCAGTATACTTGTAGTATTGTTGGAGTTCCCTTGGTGTGATAGGGATCTAAAGGAGATATACTTGAAACTTTACACACACATGATTGGGGTCAATAAAAGTTAGGGCACTTCACGTCCTAGGGCAACATTTCATGTGGCAAGAGGGTTCAACAAAGCAATTGTGTTGTTGACCATGAGAGATGCATAAATATTTATCTACTTAAAAATATACCTTCTCACATGTATAAACATGCTATATAAATGTACAAAGGGATCTAAATGGTCGTAAGATGTATCTAAAACAAAATTAAGAACATTGTTCATATAGCTCACATAAGTTTAACTTATTTATGCCTATTGAAAGCCAATGGCTACCTTACTCTCATATATAAAGGGATGTATTGTAATGGGTCATTATTAATATTATGAACAATTATAAATATTCATATAATATAAAATTATCAATACATCTCTCTAGAAAAGAAATAAAGTGTAAAATCTAAAAGCTAAGAGAATCCCAACTAATACTATCACACTTGATGAAGGTACTAAGCAGTAGGACATGGGTATCCATGATACCTAGACATGGCATTATTATACAAAGCTAAAAATATGTGGTGTGGGACCAAGGATACCATAAAGATACATAAAATCCTAATAAATTCATCATCGATCATTGTCACATAGCCCCATGAAGGATACCATAAAGATACATGCAATCCTAAGAAAGCCATCATTGATCATTGTCACATACCCCCATGGAGCAGAATCTAGGGGGCTTGGCTCTAGATCGAGTAACAATGTCATATATACTATGTATCTATCATTGCTCTATCATTGGTACATAGATTGAGATCTAGGAGGCTTAGATCAACCAAGTTGGACTTCTCAATTGATCTCAATATCCCTTATGTAGATATAGATAGAACTTATGTGCTAGGACTTCCTTGCTACTACTACAAATATAGATTGAGACTATTGTTGCCTATCTACACTAAGTATACATGTTGATGGCTTTAAGGCATGAAAGGTTAGCCATTATAAAGGTGTTCATGCCTGAGAGAGAGTTTTGTAACCACCCTTATACCACACACAGTTTAGGCTAGTGATACACCAAGTGATAGATGGCCAATCCTCACCCAAAGTGTGGGCATGCACTTTTTGCAATTGGGTGCAGACATTAGCATAGCATCTTTACACATCAAATGGACATAGTTTGCAAAAAAGTAAAAAGTAATAACTTATAAAAAAATTTATTGGTTGCAAATGCAAAAAGTTCACCCTTGTCTATCACTTTACAAAGTGGGTAGGGAAGACTCCCCATTCAAAAATGGTGGGCCATTCAAAAATGGTGGGGAGTTGACCTGTTTGGCAACAAGTAAACAATAGGTCATTTCTTCTTCAATGTGTAAAGGATTGTAGATGCCCAACCCTTAAATAAGTGTTTTGATTGGTTAAATCTTACAAAGTGGTCATTTGTGACTTGGTGTATAACTAGCCTTAGAACCATGCTCTGGATGAGAGAGAGAGAGAGATATGGGGTGGTTCGATGAGCTGAGTGAAGACATGGTGGAGGAGGTATTGGCTTGCCTACCCCCCAAATCAAGCATTGCCACATCAATCATTAACAAATACTCCTCCTCTTTGCTCTCTCTTGCTACATGCTAGTTTAACACCATCTTATCCCTGGTTCCACCTCACTGACCTCAATGAACCAAACCTTCTATTGTAAACCCCTATTAGCAATGCTTTAGGGCCTCACCCTCCCATTGTATAACTAGGCTTAGCTCATTGGCATGCATAGCCTCCTATTTTCCCTTGTTGGTAGTGCCATTAGGACAATAGGATCTACCTCATTCCTAATGAGGAATAGCTCGTAACACGAGACCCCACCCCTCATCTTCTTGTACTGTACCCCCATCTTTGCCACGTGATGAGGCCATGGTTGTCCAAGAGCCCATGAAGCAAGTATATTAGACAAAAAATGTATTCCATCATGTAGAGAGACCAAAAACTCGCTTTGAGTAGTAATTAGCGTGAAACCATAGACTTAAGTAACCATATAATTATTAATGTGGAGTAGGGAGACCAACATATTAAGTTGTTTACGGAACCTCAAGATGAGGGAAATAGTAAAGACATTATAGAACATAGGGGCATTGTCATAAAAGACAACTATAGGCTTTTTTGCAAAATAGCTATAGAAGGACAAATTATTGAGAAAGGGCTTGAGACCGTAAGGTAGATCAGTAGTTGTTGCTTGTTGCATCTTTGATGGCCATGATAATGTTCAACAATTCTTGCTCTTCTACAATGCTGCCCAAGATAGCTTGAGCTTGAGCTTTCATCATTTCCAATTGTTTATTTTTTATGTGCTTGATTAGTGATTCCTTCTCCAAATCAACATGCCACACAAGATCAAGTTTAGTAGAGGGAAAATCTAAGAAGGGATTACCTTTGAAGAGGACGTCATTTCACTGCAAGAAAATTTCCCATAAGAAATAGGCCCAAATGAACTTCTAGATCTCTATACGAAGGTTGTTAGCTTCACATATTAACCATTCCTTCTAGCTAAGAGGAAGCGAATTAAAGAACTTAATGATATGATGAAAAAATTAAGGATTTCTTTATTAAAACAACAATTTAAGAGGAGATGAGGTGGAGTGAGTTTGTTACTTCCTTTTTGAATCTTGGGCATAAGCCAGCTCCAATACCAAGTTTGCTTGCCCATTCTCTTGTCCAAAAACCTTTATGAATGATTAACCATAAAAGGGTGGATTTTTTAACTAGGATGCGTGGAGACCACATATATGAGAACTTGAAAGTCCACTGGTTAGAGTTCCAATCGAGATGCCATTTTTCATTCAGTTTTAAGGCCCTTAGATTAAAGTCCCCTCTTAGTTGAATGTCATGAAATAGATTATTAGACCAAAATACTATTCTTTCCTCAATTAGTTAAAGCTCAAACATGGAAGCTTTAAAGAGGTCCTTAACGATTTGTGGTTTTAGCGAATGTCTTTGTGGAAAATTCCATAGGTGCTCCCACAATTGAATGCCCTTTTTGTATAAACGAGCAGCTATCAAGAAAAGATGACTAGGAACATATGTTTGAACTAGGCTTCCCACATAATTTTCACCAAGGGGAATGATTTATTTATTATTAGTGAAAATTTGGCAAATACAATAGTAATGAAAGAAATTTTTTTCCATTTGATTATTTGAGAGAAAAATTCTTAACATATTTGTGAAGAAGAATTTCCCAGCCCTCTTGAGGGAATTGTAAACTTCTAACTGCCTAGTTGGCTGCCAATTTCTCTATTAGTTTACATAGATAAAGAATACTCGGTCCTCCTTGTTCCTTGGGCAAGATACATGTCCTCCATGCTACTTTCGGATTTTTTAATTATTGTCTTTTGAGTCCCATATAAAGGATCTACAAAGTGTTGGGGTAAAAGGCGCTTGTGCCTACACTACCCATGTATTTACTATATTGACAGTACCCGCACACTTGTACGCTACAGGTGGCAGGCGTCCATCATAATCACTTCAGTTTTATTCTTTTAGCGAATAATAAATAAGGGAAGGTTGGTCACACATTTTGACTATTGGAGTTCCCACATCTTGAGTCTCTCTCTTTCTTGCTCTCTTGCTCCATCTGGCATAGCTCTGTTGAGATATCGAGCTCCACTGGTGATATGCCAGGGTGACCGTTGTGTATTTATGTCACCGACTTCTCAGTTGCAGATGTGGTTGGTACACCGCCTATGAATAATAGCTAGATGACAGCTATCCTTATCTACTCTAGTTCGTGGCTCAGTTAGTATGCCACCTTAGTTAGTTGAGTTTGGTTTGAGACCCATATATAGGGTTCTTCTATTTCTATGTACTTGAGTTCTTTTGGCTTACACAACTAAGAAGAGGAAAATTGTTTTCAACCTCCACCTTTGTGTGTATTCCCCCATTGTGCAAGCAGGAAAGCTACAAGTGAGACTCCTTCCTTCTCTCCCACAATCTTGACATGGTATCAGAGCCTTGTTCGTGGTAAGGAGCTCAAGAAAGCAAGCCAAGTTTGCAGTGTTCTGGTAAGAGGACCAGTGTTGCTTTCATTTTTCTATTTTGGGAGCAAGTCTCTGCAAGTAGCATAGCCGGAAAGTGCAAGAGTGCATTGTATCAGATTGAGACGCCCTTCGCGGTGTAGCAAGAGGGCAATATATGCTACGGGCAAGGGCTTTAGCCCTTGGTTGCTTTGTTTTTTTGCTTTGAGGCCATTTCGGGGCCTATTTTGGAGGCGGAAGTTTTCTGCACGCACTCAGAAAAAGGCCCTGTTTTATGCTGTGCGACCACTGTTCTATAGGTCAGTGAAAAGTTACTGTAGAAATTGCATCATATACCTGTGCACAGAGACATTGGGAGTTACACAATCATCCTTGTTGCCTGTTGATGCAAAATCGTCAGTAGGAAGTGACTGTGTGGTCAAATACCACTTTCGTCAATTTTGCAGATTTGCCCTTGTGAGGCTGAAGCTGTGTTCTTTGCAGTGACAGAATTTTTTGCAGTGTTCTGTAATGGCATCGGATTCTCTTTCACAGATTGTCACTGAAAAGCTTGACAAGAACAACTTCCAAGCATGAAGTTTAGAATGACGAATTTCCTTATGGGAAAAGGATATTGGGAATTCATTGCAGGAAATGAAGAAGAACCAGTTCTTCCTGATGTTCCCAATCAACAGCAAATGCAGGCATTTAAAGCATGGCATGAGAGAGCCAGGAAAGTTATGTACTAGCTGTCTATCAGCATTTCAGACTCTATGATTGTGCATATTCAAGATGCAAGTACGCCAAAGGAGGCATGGGCTACTTTGTCAAAAGTGTATAGCACAAATACGCAAGCCAGGCAAATGCAGCTCAAGCAAGAGTTGCACAATGTGCAAAGAGAAAGTATGAGCATCAATGACTACCACATGAAGGTGAAGAAGATTGCAGATGTACTTGCTTCCATTGGGTCACCAGTGGAAGATGATAATTTAGTTTACGTGACCTTGAATGGTCTAGGAAAGGATTATGCACAGTTCCGAACATCCATTTCCGTCCGTGAAATATTTCCTGATTTTGAGGAGTTGATTGCTCTTCTAATTTCTGAGGAGTAGAGAAATGGTGGTGCATCTTCTTCAGGAGGAACTTCAAAAGAATCTATCTTCTACTCAAATGCTGGAAGAGGTAGAGGTAGAGGTAGAGGAGGCCGATCTGGAGGCCGTGGTAGAAATCAAAATATGCAGCAAACTCAAGAAAACCAGTCCTTTGGAGGAGGACGTGGTAACTCTAGAGGCAGGGGGAGCCAAAGAGGTCGTGGTGGATGGCAAAGAGGCCAAAATGCAAACAACAATGTTGAATGCTACTACTGTGGTAAAATGGGTCATATGGCTAAAGACTGCTATAAAAAGCAGAATGACATCATGAATGGAAAATTGCAACAAGGGAATTATGCATCTTCTAGTAGACAGGGTGATGACAGAAATGAACATTTGTTTATGGTGCAGCACATGACCAATTCTGTGACAAGTGCAGATGAAAGCAACGATGTGTGGTATGTTGACTCAGGTGCATCAAACCACATGACAGGTCATGCAGAATGGATGCAGGATGCAAGGAAAATGGAAAAACCAAGATTTGTGGAGACTGGTGATTATACTGCACATCCTATTATGCAGATTGGAAAAATTCCTTTGTCTATGCAGGATGGGAAAAAGAAATACCTATCGGATGTATTTCATGTCCCGAATATCACCAAGAACCTAGTTTCTATTGGTCAAATGGTTGAGCAGGGCTTGCATGTCAGATTTAATTCCCATGGATGCTTTGTTGAGCAAAAGGAAAGAAGAAGGGCAGAATGTTTACATTGGATGCAGACATGCCTGAATTGAGTGCAGAAATGTTTGCACATGGGACCTGTGTAGTTGTAGATATTGATATCTGGCATAAACACATTAGTCATGTTAATGTACAACGACTTAAATCAATGCAAGCCCAAAATATTATTGCAGGATTGCCTAAATTCAAGGTTGCAGAAATGCATAAGGTATGTGAAGCCTGTCAATTTGGAAAATAGGCAAGGAAACCATTTCCTAAACATATTCAAGAGAGTAAGAAGCCATTGGAATTAATCCACTCTGATGTGTGGACTACTAAAGCTGCATCTCTTGGAGACTGTCATTATTTTGTCACTTTTATTGATGACTATAGCAGAAAATTTTGGGTGTATTTTATGAAAAAGAAAAGTGAAGTTTTTGGGCATTTCAAAACTCTTAAAGCTATGGTTGAAAAAGAAACAGGCCTGCAAATAAAATGCCTAAGGTCAGATGGAGGGGGAGAGTACCTCTCAAATGAGTTTGCAAGGTTTTTGCAGAAGCATAGCATAAAGCAGTAATATTCATGTAGTCATACCCCACAACAAAATGGAATTGCAGAAAGAAAAAACATGCATATTGGAGAGGTATCACGTGCCATGCTCAATGAAAAAGACCTGCCATATTTTTACTGGGCTAAGACAGTTGCTACAGCAGTCTACATAATGAACAGGACTCCCACTACATCAATACATGGCATGACTCCAGAGGAGAGGTATACTGGTAGGAAACCAGATATTTCTCATTTGAAATTTTTTTGTTGCATTGCCTATGTTCATGTGCCAGATGAGTTGAGATCCAAGTTGGATCAAAAAGCTGAGAAGTGCATCCTTATTGGTTACTCTCTGCAGGCAAAAAGGGTATAGATGCTATAACCCTTCTATTCGTAAGTTTACAGTGAGCAGAGATGTTGTTTTTGATGAGATGAGTAGCTGGTATAAACCAGTAAATGTGATTGATAATGTAGATGCACAAACTAGTAATGCTGCACAGAATTCACAGCAGTAGTCACAAGATATTAGTGGACCAAGAGCGTCCTCTAGCAGTGGTTCACATTCTTCGCCATGGACAGGTAGATTGAGATCAAGAGAATCTTCTCAAAGCAATGCAGATAGTGGTATGCAGGTATCACGAAAAGGAAAAGAGAAGGTAGATCAGCCCATGTTTGATGTGAATGCAGGTCACTCTTATGTGGATGGTGAATCCAGTGGCTCAGAACAGAGCATTGGGTATTCCTTCTATTGTTACACCTGGAGTAAGGAAGACCAGGGATGTTTTGAGAGCACCTGGGAGTGAACCTACTTTGCGCAGGTCTACCAGAGCTAAGTATCCTGTGGATAGGCTGAAATATGATGGATTTACAGCCATTCACTATGCCTATATGGTCAAAGTGATACAAGAACCAAAACCCACTTCTTTTGAGCAAGCCATGGGAAAAGAAAAATGGGAGAAAGCCATGGATGACGAAATGGATGCCTTGGAAGCAAATGCTACATGGGAATTGGTACCTTTACCTAAAGATAAGAATGCAATTGGTTGTAAGTGGGTTTATAAGGTGAATCACAATGCAGATGGTTATGTGAATAGATACAAGGCAAGATTAGTAGTCAAGGGGTACGCACAAACATATGGCATTGATTATGAAGAAACATTCAGTCCGGTTGCAAGGATGGCAACCATAAGAGCAGTCATTGCTATGGCTGCATCAAAGGGATGGTCTTTACATCAGATGGATGTAAAGAATGCCTTCTTGCATGGTGATTTGCAAGAAGAGGTCTATATGGAGCAGCCACCAGGTTATGTGCATGCTGTTCATCCTGAGTTTGTTTGCAGGTTGAAGAAAGCCTTGTATGGCTTGAAGCAAGCACCTAGAGCATGGTCTAACAAGATAGGACAGTATCTTGTCACTATTGGCTTTCAGATTTCCAAGGCAGATTTCTCACTTTATGTGAGAAAAACAGAGAAAGGTATTATGCTGCTTGTCATTTATGTTGATGATTTGATTATCATAGGTGATAGTGATGAAGATATCCTTCATGTGAAAATGCTATTGAAGCAGAAGTTTGAGATGAAGGATTTGGGAGAGCTACGTTATTTCTTGGGCATTGAGGTGATTAGATTACCAAGTGGGATATGGCTCTTGCAGAGGCAGTATGGATTGGACATGGATTCTAGCCTGCCCTTTAGCCCCTTGCGTGACTCCCAATCCCGAGAGTAGTGCAGTGGCTAGGGCTGTAGCACTCTACTCAATGGACATATTGTCCATGAGTCGGTTGGCTACAACTTCGCTCAATATCATGTCAACCTCTGCTGCCCATTCCCTCTCTTCATTCGGTCCAGATTTGGCTGCCCCAGCTAGGTCTAGCACCCTTCTAGCCTCATACATATCTACGTCTTGCTGTAGCTTTCTAGCCCTTTGCTCGTGGTTGTAGAAAATTATGCCTTCTAGCGCTCTCATGATTGCTCTTCTCTCTTCTTCGAGGCTTGCTACCACTTCTTCTATAGGTCTGCCCTGGATCACGGTCCTAGTAAGTAAATCGTAGTCATGGACGAGTTCCTGTACTGAGACTGGGAATTCTCCTAGGTCCAGCCGGTCCTCTCCTCGATCGCCTCTTGATCCTGACATTGTTTCTGCCTCCAATTCCACAAGGCCGTCGATCAGTTCGAGTAGTTCTGGCAGCGCCCGATCCTCTATGTTGTCATCTTTTGGATCCTCACGTCCACTTAACGTCCTCCTGGGTCCTAACCCTGTTTGTCTGCTAAGTCTTGGGGCTCACTTCTATTGGTGGGTTCCTTGAATGATTATGTTTGAGTGTATTCCTTGTTATTACAACCAATCCTTAAATTATGTACACTCAGTGTGGTGTCTGTGCGTTCGGTGCAAAATCAGGCTTTCTGCTCTTTCAGTGTGCACAACCAATGTGGCCTACCATGTATGCGGGATTACGGCACTCAAGTGCGATGTCAATGCTATCTTCAGCTCTTGGCCACTGGGTATGAGGTCAGCATACGGCTGCCTAGTTAAAATCTGGGTCTCTGCTGCATCTCTCAGGTATGTGGGGGTCTGATGTCTGGTCTGTTGTTGTGACTAGGCTGCGACAACACACTCTGCTAGGTGTCCTAGCCACACGGCCAAGTTTTCTATGATTTTCTCACACCTACAGGATCGCACTAATGTTGGCAACGCAGGTTTGGGCTTAAATTATTAAAATAATGTCAAAAAATGTATTTGGCCAAAATTGGCCCAAATGGCAGGGTCCGAATCCTAGAATCGGCATCCGAACCGCCGAAGTCCGAATTTCTTGTTCGGCCGGGCCAAAGCCCAAATGGTTCGGGTGGGCCGATTCGACCATCCGAACACCGAATGGCCGAATCCCGAATTCGGAGGGGCCGAACCGTCGAAGCCCGAATGATAAGGTCCGAATGGCTAGATGGCCCAAAGGCCAAACTCCAAAGCTCGAAGGCCTTCATTCGGGCGGTCGAAGCCCGAAGCCCGAACGGCATGTGGCTGAATGCCCGAAGGCCGAACGCCGAACCCTAGGTTCGAGGCAGCCAACTGCCCGATTCTGGGGTTCGGACGTCTAAACGCGTCGGGGTCGGCGCACTTCCAACAATGAAAATGGTAACAAATCTAGTGTTATGTTGATGATTAGCTATTCTAGGCTGTTAAATACACACAAGGGCATGCCAGGGAAGAGATTTGTATACCTATAGCACCCCAAAAGTGTGATCAAAGGGTGTTCGCTCCTCTCCTGTGCATGTAGCTCTCTCACTCTCTCTTGCTCTCTCTCAACTAAGTCAGAATTCAAATGAGCTCTTCTCCCCTTACCCCAGCCTTACATAGCATTGCCCAACCACTCTCTATCCTTAGAGCCTTTCCCCGCTGCGATTTCCCCCTTTAAAAACACAATTTTTGCCTTCTTTTTCTTATTGCAACCAGATTTACAGCAGCAAAAACCCTACCATTTCAGTTTCGAATCTTAATCCTATCCTACCTAATGCTAACAAAAAATCGCAAAACCAAGCATGGGTTATATTTACCTACTCAAGCACTCATCAAAAAACTCAAAATACTTACTTGTTCCAACGATTAAATCTTCTATCTATCTCAAGCACCGTTTCGGGCAAAGGCCCTACTCCTATGCTCGATTTGATGCGTGCGGCGCTCAAGGCTCGATTCTGTCAGTCCCAGCAACGGAACCAAAATGAAGGGGATCTACAAGCTCTACCCCGAGACCTACAAACCGCTTATTGATCAAGCGTTTGAAGCCGAGCAACTATGGCTACCTCTCACATAGCCGACGCGCCATGCCTACCTTACGAGTGTAGTGAGCTTACCTTGATGCTCGATCGAGTACCCTCCTCTCTCTTGCACACCGGTAGCTCCACGATCCTTGTGGCAAGCTCAAGAAACCTCAATCCCTCTCCCATGAGCTCCATCCTCCATAGCCACATGCGAGACAAGGGAAGAGAAGAGAAGAGAAGAAGATGGAGAGAGGAGATGGAGAGCTTCTTCTCCACAATCGCTCACTCTCACACACTCACTCCCTCACCCTCTCACACTCCCTCACTCCCTTTCTCAAGCACAAGTAAGAAGGCAAGAAACAAGAGAAGAAGAAGAAGAAGCTTTTGCCACACACAAGAATGAGCTTCTCATTCACTTTTGAACTTTATATACATGCCTTCCCTTCTTTGGGCGGTCATCTCCTTTTTTACATGGCCGGCCATTGGCCTAAGCCCATTTCTCATTTCCCACCATTCTAATTTATCATATTCCCTTATCCTATTCCCAACTAATGCATACAATTTGCACAGGAGCGAGCCTGGCACTCTTTTACAAGGATTCCGGAGCGCTTCCACATTTAATGGTGCACTTTTTACTATTTTTCTTTCTCGGGGCGACACTGAGACTTTCTGGGGGTCATGCCTGAACATTTAAATTTTTCAGGGTCTGGTTACCGGTCAAGGCGCCTTTTCCTTCTTTTATCCTGCGCCTTTTTTGCTATTTTCTTTTTTCCATTTTCCCACTCCTCTGCTCCATTTTCCTGCTCCTCTGTGCTGCAGTAAACACGGTAAACACTTTGGGTGTACAAAACCTCCCATAAGGTTTCTACAAGATAGACACCCTTCCAGTTGGTGTATGGTACAAAAACGGTCTTCCCTGTTGGTTAGAGCTACTCCCTTTTTGTGTGTGGCTATCAAAGAAAGCCTAGGCAATGATCAGTCCTTCCAACATTATCTCTTGCACTTGGAATGTCTAGATGAGATTTGTAGGATGACCCTATAGTGTATGGAAGCCACATAGGCATGACAAAATGTTGAGAAATAACAAATGATGTATGCTCCAAGAAGAGATGTCCTAAATCCCATATGCACAGTGAGGAGAGTGGAGAAGCTGAAAATCTATAAAGATATATACTTGGTTCACTTTTCAAGGCAATGCTATTTTGTACTTTGTACTTCATTCTGTGTCTCTGTCATGGTCAACTCAAGATTATGTTTATGAGTCCCAACCTACATCTGGGAACCTAGTTCACTTGAGCAATAGTTTGTCTTCTTGTATATGTTACTATGAGTCTTGTTATCAACTTCCCTCCTCCATAATCAGTGCTATGATCTAGATCCATGTTTTCTCACACAAAAGGTATCAAGAATCGCGTGGTGGGGGGACTTGCTCAAGATGCTACGCCGAACACACACAGAATGCACAAGGAGAAGCTCACTCAAGAGAAAGAAGAGAGATGGAGGCCAAAACGTGTTCTTGCTGGTTTCTTCTTCTTCTTCCACACACTTTACAATGTACACAAAGTATAGATAAGGTACAACATAAAGGAAAGTGTCCTACTAAGTCAAACAATGCATAACCGACTACACTAGTCGACTGGCGCTATAACTATGCCAGCTGTAAATAGGTGTAACAACCTAAATATAATAAGTAATGAGTCAGTGGCCATGTGAGAGTCATAATGACCACCGACGTGCTAAATGTAGACATGTGGACCCATCTAACCAGGCAGTCCATCATTAATGTTCTCATGTGTTGAGCTTGTCATCTCAACACTCCCCTTCAAGCTCAATTGCATCTCTGCAACTCCAAGTAAGCTTCGAAACTTTTGAAGCTTCTCTATACCCAATGCCTTCGTGAAGATGTCAGCTATCTGATCCTGTGTGCTGACATACACCAAGTCAATCTCACCTGCTAGTACCTTCTCTCTCACAAAGTGGTAGTGTACCTCAATATGTTTTGTCCTGGCATGGAACACAGGGTTCCTAGCCAACTGTATACTGCTCATGTTGTCACACTAAATGACAACTGGACCTTCCACTTGCACATCTAAATCAGCCAATAACTTTTGCAGCCATACTACCTCACATGCTGCAACAGCAGCACCTCTATACTCAACCTCTGTACTCGACAAAGCAAATGTAGATTGCTTTTTGCTGCTCCAAGTAACTGCTGCACTACCAAGAGAGAACATGTATCCGCTGGTAGATCTTCTATCAAATATACTACCAGCCCAATCTGCATTTGTATATCCAAACACCTATACATCTGTACCTGCTTCATAGAAAAGTCCATAATGTAATGTGGACTTCACATATCTCAATATGCGTCTAATTGCATCCAAATGTGGCTTTCTAGGTACTTGCATAAACTGACGCACAAGACCAATAGCATAGTTCAAGTCTGGCCTTGTAATGGTCATGTAGATCAAACTCCCCACTATCCTTCTGAATATAGTAGGGTCTTCTATCTCATCCCCAACATCAGCACTCAACTTTACATTCTGCTCCAACGGGACTGAAAGTGGTTTGCATGCTGTCATACCATACTTGGACAACATATCCAAGCCATACTGTCTTTGGGACAGTCATATACCATCATCACATCTGATCACCTCAATGCCAAGGAAGTACCTTAGCTCACATAAATCCTTCATCTCAAACTTCTTCTTCAGAAAGTCCTTGAGTTCAACAATCCCACTATCATTATCACCTGTAATAATCAAGTCATCCACATAGATGACTATGATGACCAAACCTGCATCTCCATTTCTAACATAAAGTGAGTGATCAGCATCAGAAACATAAAAGCCAATATTGACAAGATACTCTCTGATCTTGTCAGACCATGCTCTAGGTGCTTGCTTGAGCCCATAGAGCGTCTTCTTCAACCTGCACACATACGTAGGATGCTCTAAATATTCATAACTTGCTGGCTGATCCATATACACTTCTTCTTGCAAATCATCATGCAAGAAGGCATTCTTCACATCCATTTGCTGCAACCTCCAATCTTTGGCTGCTGCCAAAGCAATCACACATCTGACAGTTGCCATCCTAGCAACTGACTGAAGGTTTCCTCATAATCTATGCCATATGTTTGGGCATAGCCTTTTGCAATGAGCCTAGCTTTGTACCTACTAATAGAACCATCTGCATTGTGCTTAATCTTATGAACCCACTTACATCCAATAGCTTTCTTGCCCTTCGACAATGATACTAGATCCCAAGTCTTATTGGCCTCTAATGTAGCCATATCCTCATCCATTACTGCATCCCAATGAGCATGACCAACAGCCTCCTCAAAACATATGGGCTCAACATCCTCAATCACTTTCACCATATAAGCATAATGGTGAGCTGCATAACCTTCAAAACCAAATCTGTTAACAAGGTATCTCACCCTGCTAGACTTGCGTACCACTGGATCACTCAATGAAGTCTTTGCATTGACGCGTGCTCTCTGCACACCTGGAGTCCTCACTGAAGGAATGCCAAGCTCATCATCCAAGCTCTCTGAGTCACTGGAGTCTCCATCAAGAACTGCATCAATGCCATCTGACACTTTATTCTTTCCTTTGTCTTTACCTGTAGTGCTACTAGATGCACCAGAAGATGTAGAGATACTCCTTAGTCTCCCAGACCAAGGACTGTCAGATGATGACTTTGGTCCACTAAGAGTCCGTGATTCTTGCTTTCCAGCCTGCACATGAGTGTCATGATCATCATCATCATCCAATGCATCACAACTAGATGCATACCAACTGCTCATTTCATCAAAGATGACATCCCTGTTCACTCTGAACTTACATGTGACAGGGTTATAACAGCGATACCCTTTTTGCTCTAAAGAGTATCCAATAAAGACACATTTTTCTGCCTTTGGATCAAGTTTTTTCCATAGCTCATCTGGCACATGAACGTACGCAACATAGCCAAATATCTTCAAGTGTGATACATCAAGCTTCCAGTAAAGCATTCTTCAGGATTCATCCCATGAACTACAGCTATGGGAGTTCTATTCATAATGTAGACAGCAGTATGGACAGCCTCAGACCCAAAATGTTTGGGCATATTCTTTTCAGCCATTAATGCACGTGCAACTTCTACAATATGCCTATTTTTTCTTTTTGCAACACCATTTTGCTGTGGGGTATACCTGCATGTGAACTGTCTCTTTATCCCATGAGACCTTAGAAAATCACTGAACTCATTTGAGAGGTACTCTCCCCCTCCATCTGACCTCAAGCACTTTACTTTCAAGCCTGTTTCACTTTCAACTACAGCCTTGAAAGTTCTAAATGCTCAAACGCTTCACTCTTTTCCTTCATAAAATATGCCCACAGCTTTCTAAAACAATCAACAATGAATGTGACAAAGTATGAACTGCCTGCAAGAGATACATTTTGTGTAGGCCCCCAAATATGTGTGCACAACATCAAGGATATTTCTGCTTGCATCTCTGTCATGTGAAAAGGGTTGTCTTGCCTGCTTACCAAACTGACATGCTTCGCATATCTTATGAAATTCTGAAATTCTAAATGTAGGCAAACCTGTAACCAACCCTTTGGACTGTATTAATTTTAGCCTTTGTACATTTGCATGTCCAATGCATTTGTGCTAAATTTCAATATCTGCAACAACACCTTTTCCTTTAGCATACATAGCAGCATTCATAGTAGGAATTCCAGCATCCAGAGTAAACATACGTCCAACTCTACTTCCCTTTGCAACCAACCTGCACTTATCATTGAAGTCTTCTACAAAGCAACCCTTTGCATTAAATCTGACTTGCAGCCCTTGCTCTACCATCTGACCGACTGACACCAAATTCTTTGTAATAGATGTCACATGTAATACATCTGAAAGACTCTTTGTCTTACCATCATGCAAGGACAAGGGAACTTTTCCAATGTGTGAAATTGGGTGGTATGAATCATCACCTGTCTGCACATAATTTGTATTTTGCAAATCTTGCATCTCTCCAAACCATTCTACATGGCTGATCATATGATTGGATGCACCTGAATCAACATACCAAACATCATCATGTGTTCCCTTTCCTGTAACAGCATTCATCATATGCTGCATAACAAACAAACGTTCATTTTTGTCTTCATTCTATCGTGAAGATGATGCATAGTTTCCTTGCTGCAACTTGCCACTGCGAATATCATCTTTCTTAGCATAACATTGGGCTACAATATGACCTGTTTTGCCACAGTAGTCACACAATACCAAAGTTGTTAGAACCTCTATTCTACCATCCACCTCTTCCTCTAAAGCTCCCCCTGCCTCTAAAGTTACCACGACCTCTTGAAACCTGCATATCTCCAAATTGCTGATTCAATCTGTTTTGCTGGTTGTCCCTACCACGGCCTCTTGAAGAGGACCTGCCACGTCCCCTTCTTGAATTGGAGTAGAAAGCTTGGACCTGTTCACCACTTTTTTCAGATGTCTCACTCTACATGTTGATCTCTTCAGTGATCATAAGGGAGACCAACTCATCAAAATCTGGAAATGGCTTTCTAACATATACGGAAGTTACAAAAGACTTCCAAGCCTTTTCCTTGTTAAGTCCAGCCAAGGTAGATGACACCAAATCATCATCATCGGGCATTGCATCAATCACTGCCAAGGCATCTACAATACTCCTTATCTTCAGTTGCATACTCATTGATAGACATCTTCCCTTTCTTCAATGTATTCAACTCTTGCTTGAGTTGAATCTTTCATGCCTTTGTATTTATGGAAAACATACTTTCAAGTATGGTCCAAGCTGCATATGAATTCTCTGCATTTCTAATATGTCCCAGCGTAGTATTGTCAATTACTGCAGACAGCCAATACATGACCTTTTTGTCTTTTGCATTCCATTCCTTCCGTGCCTTTGTCTCTTCTATAGTTGGAGGATCACTCACCTCCGGCTCCTTTTCTTCACCTGAAACAAATTCGTAGATGACTTTTCCAATAAGGAAGTTCGTGACACGGAACTTCCATGAAGGGTAGTTGTTCTTGTCGAGCTTCTCAATGATGGGGTTTCCACTGTTCTCTGCCATTATCTCAAAACTAATACCAAACAACAAGCAAATCTTCTGCAACCCTCGACCTGTAGTGCACAACAATACACCAGATAGCCTTTTTCACTGTCTGCTCAACAATACATGCAATCTACAACCTGTTTGCAGATAAACCTTGTGTTTATTCGATGATAAATACCTTTGAACTTACAGATCTGAAATATGTAACCTGTGCACCTATATACGGCAGACACAGATAAAATTGTAGGGATCTCGAACTACTGTCCGCAACCTTGCGAGCCTAAAACGGGGCCTGAAATTACCTCGGATGGCCAAAATAGCAACGGAAAAGCCCTAAAGGGCCAATCTGCAAAATACACAACGCTCTTCGCGCACACCAAATCTCACTGCAATCTGAGATTTTTGCTCTACCCTGCTTTCGGTGCCTCCATAGGCACTGTCCAAGAGAAGAAGTAGAGAATGGAATAGCTTCTTACCCGTTGCTTGCTTGCTCGAATCCTTGGCTCCTCTCCTTCGCTTTAGCCTTCAAAACCAGCCTCAATCAGTGGTGTAGCTCTAATACCATGTCATCAATCGCGTAGTGGGGGGACTTGCTCAAGATGCTGCACCGAACACACACAAAATGCACAAGGAGAAGCTCACTCAAGAGACAAGAAGAGAGATAGAGGCCAAAACGTTTTCTTATTGGTTTCTTCTTCTTCTTCCACACACTTTACAGTGTACACAAAGTATAGATAAGATACAACATAAAGGAAAGTGGCCTACTAAGTCAAACAATGCATAACCAACTACACTAGTTAACTGGCGCTATAACTATGCCAGCTGTAAATAGATGTAACAACCTGAATATAATAAGTAATGAGTCAGTGGCCATGTGAGAGTCATAATGACCACCGACGTGCTAAGTGTAGACGTGTGGACCCATCTAACCAAGCGGTCCATCATTAATGTCCGCATGTGTTGAGCTTGTCATCTCAACAAAAGGCCTATCATGATAGTTTTATCAAGCATAATGAATTTAAGGAAGGTGACTTAGTCATGGCCTATGACTCGATATTTGGCAAGTTCCCAAGAAAGCTCCAAATGCTGGATAGGCCCTCGCGAGGTACTTGATGTCAATCCTAATGGATTTGTTCAATACAAGATGCGGATGCCTCTGATGATCCTTTCCTAATTAATGCTATCGCCTAAAGAAGTATTACCCTCCTTGAGGATCCTAAGAATCATCGTTGATAGCCCCTTCATTCCTTGAACATTGATTAGTAAGGCTTTTCCTATTGCCCGTGATAGCCTTCCTACTTATCTTGATGAGGTAGCCTCCTTCTTATGGCTCCTCATAGCCACCTCCCTCCCCTCCTTTGTTCCCTTCCTGCTTGATCCAATAGAGGTGGTGGGATGGTTCTAATACATGGTACTCTTGTCATTATTTTTGAAAAAAAAGAGGAAAAAAAACATAAATATATATCGAACATGGGAGAAAAGGTCTTCGGTCCCTATCATGCCGACCTATACTTTGAGAAAAGGTGGACACACCCTCGTGAGTTGGAAAAAGAAAAAAAGAAAAAAAATCAAAATTATTGTGGGAGAAAATGAAGAAATTTCCTATCATAATAGGCCTCATTCCAAGAAAATGTGTCAAATATCTTGTGGATGGGAAGCTTGCTGTGGAAAATGTGGTAACACCCCACAATCAAGATCCACGAAATCATTAGTCAACCTTCTAGGATGTAGTTCTAAAGCCAATTCCCTTGGTGCGTTGTGTCTTGCAACTCCATTAGTGGATCTAACTCCTACAATAGATGACATCTCTCACCTGTAATTAAAGTTTCGATCTGTTGGATACTTCCCTGGGTACTTGAGAGCGGAGTTTTGAGCTCGGGATGTGCCTAAAATTTTCCAAAAAATCCAGAATTTAGGAAAAAAATATTTAACATCGAAGGCGACGGCTGCAGTCAGGACGATTTTAAGCACCAAGTGAAAGACGGTTTTTAAAAGGCGCCCGAGTGACATTTGTGGATTTTTTATAAATTTTCCGACTATCTGTGAGATGCCAAGAGTTGCTAGTCAGTGCGGGATGTTAAGACGGATGCGCAAGATTTTTCAAAGGCTGAAACAGAGTCCAGACGAGGAAGGGGCCACAAAATGGCCAAGATTTGAAGAGGTGGACAACTTTGAGGGCCAAAGGGGGGGTGCCCTTTGGGAATTTTAAACCCCCCCCCCCCCCCCCAAATTTTATGATGAAAAAAATGTGAAAAAGATGAGCACGATGTGAGCAGGAATGGCGGCTGAAAAATGCGCCATCATCCCCCCCCCCCCCCAATCGAATTTTGGGCTGAATGTAAGTCATGCAACCGACATTGGGCCTCAACTTCTCCCACTTGGCTAATTGTATCGCCGATCTTCGCATGAGAAATGGCTATCTGGATGAAGAGAACAGATTCTATTTTTCTCTCTCCTCCCTCTCTCTCTTCCCTATGGGTTGTTCATATGTACCATCTTGATGAAGGAACCAGGGAGGGAGAATGAAGGAAATGGTGATGGAGATTGATGGAGATGCTGAAGATTGAAGTACAGCATTGGATTGAGAGCAATGGAGGCTCCGTCTCCTAGTTATGCAATCATTCAAGGCATCTCGGGTTACGTAAAAACACGGGATGACCATTTTTATGAAGAAAATGAAGGATTTTTTATAGTTTATGATGATAATTATGTTCTTATTGGATGAAAATTTGTTTCTATGCTGGTTGCATTATGATTAATTGTTGTGTATCAAAAAATTTTTATTTTGCAATGATTTACATGCTTTATTTAATTCTCGTAAACCCGAAATGAAGTTTTTAAGTGGTAAAATTATAGTTTTTCTGTTTCGGGTGGGTAAAAGGTGTTTCCATGGGGGAAATATGGAAGATAAATTAAATCTTTGTATGCTGAAGTGATTGGAACAAGAAAAACTAGAAAATAGCATATTTTATTGCCAAATAAATCAAGAAAATTGGAAAAATAAGAGAAAAAATAGAAATACGTCTTGGAAAAATAAGAAAAAAATATAATGATTGTTTGTGGATGTATGGTAGTGACAAAGCATGAGGTTTAGCCTCATTTTTCCCTATCTCTTTGTCAGAGTTCATGATTTATTACTTTTTATACATCAAAACGTGACAAAATGAACCTCTACACCTATGCCACGAAAGCAATACCTAAACGTAGGGGGTTGGGAGGTTTGAATGGTGTGATTTGCGTGCTGATTGTTGCTGATTTTCTTATGCATATCATGACATAGGGTTTTGTATTCTAATTAAGAGGATAGTAGCACGAGTGTTGTCTCGGTGCTATCCTTTCATCGCTGCAACGCGTTAGGGAATAAGCATTTGAAAGCCTAGTTGTGCACACCACGTGTCTCATTGAAAATCATGTTTGAGCACTTTAGGATCATTCACTTTGCATGTGCATGTAAACCATGGTATCAGGGAATAAAAGGACTAGATGCATAGTACCTATTTTCAATGACAATGACCTAGACTTGAGTGTGGAAAGGTATCCTAAGCCGTAGGATAGACATTCGTTTCTTGGGGGATTATTTAGTAAGGACACATGGTATCTCGTGGAGTACTTTTGAAAGGAAAGAGTGGAGTTTGTTCATTTGTTCTATATGTTGAGCAGTGCAACAAGGGGCTAATCCCTGCGATGTACGAGAGCTGCAGTGGGGCTGCGGTGTTTCTACCGAGAGGTTGCCTCCCATGTATGTGATTATCGTGGTATTTATTGCCAATGTGTAAGGGTTCTCCCTCTATGGAGTTTATAGAAAGGGAAACGTTGGACTACAAAACTATAAAACTATAAACGCATAGATTAGGCTTTAGGGCAGTTTTTCCCTTAGCAATAGATAGATGCTCCTGGTCCGCGAGGCCGTGAGGGTGTGTTTGTCTGTTATGAGTATGAGGTCCGGCTAGTGCCATAGCTAGTGCCGGCTCATTTCAGGTCCCATCAGTACTCCTCTTCATTAACCAATACAAGTTAACATCATCAACTAGATGAAGCTGCTCTTTATTAACAATCCCTTGAGTGATGGGAGCTTTCATTGTAACCAATTGGGGATGTGAGTAGTATGGGCTTCCCTCTATATTTATCAGAAAGAGTGTGAGACAAGGGATAGGGTGAGTGACCAGTCTTTGCTCTTTAAATCCAATAGAGAGGTGAGATGTGTGAATGGAGTGTTGCATGCATGGGCTAGGCCTTTCAATGTACAAAGCACGATCTATTCTTGTGATGGCACTATAAGTCTCCTTGGCCTTTCTTTTGATACTTATTAAGTGTTATTTGACACTACATTCCTTGTGTCTCTTGACACGACTAAATCTTTTGTTGTTCAAATATGAGAGTTTTGGTGCTGATTTGTTGCTCCAGCATGGGCAAAGACTCACCAATTTTTCAGTCCAAAAGGGTCAAGTTCCACACTTGGCAAACCCGCATCAAGCTCATCCTAATGAAGAAGTGTCTTTGGGCCATTACCAATGGCAAGGAGAAGAAGCCTCGCGATGCAGACCTTGCAGTTACTTGGAAAAAGAATGATGACAAAGCACAGACCATCATTAAGCTAGAATTGAATGATAGCTACATCCACCATGTGGATACCTGTGAAACCTCTAATGATACATGAAAGAGATTAGATACTTTGTTTGGTGCACAATCAAAGTCATCTAAATATGGATTATTGATTGAATTTTTTAGGCTAGATATTAAATCAAACACATCTCTTGCAACTCACTTAAAATATATGGAAAGTCTCTTAACTCAGCTTGTAGGAATTGATCTCAAGAAGGATGAAGATATTTGTATTCGTGTATTGTTAAAAAGACTGTCTCCTGACTATAATAATGTGTCAACTACATTGATCAACATGCCTAGTCCTAAACTGATTGACATTAAGGCCTCCCTGCTAGAAGAAGAAAAGAAGGTAAAATCCAAAGAAGAACCAAGCATCTCTAAAGATGAACTATATGTAGGTACCAGGTACAAGGGCAAGAAAGATTAGTTGGTATGTGACTTCTACAAAAAGATCAGGCACACAAAGAAATTCTGTCATGCCAGGAAGAGGTTCCAAAAGCCCTATCTAGTTGTTGTTAAAGAAGAAGAAGGCCATGGAGCAAAAGAAGAAGAAGAAGAAGAAGAAGACCACCAAGAGAAGGACAAACCTCATGAGTCCTTCTATTCTAATAGACTTTTTTAGCCTTGTATTGCCTAGTCCTAATGCTTCTAACATAAGCTTGTAAACTCCTCATGTAACCTTATACTACATCCTTTTGTACACTTTGTGAGGCCCCTGTTACAGCCTCTGGATGTCCACCATTTTTTTTGGTACCCATACTTAGCCTTTTCTGCGACAGCCTCTGGTGTTAACCATGTTTGTGGTGTGCCCACACTTTGCAAGTGGTTGCTCATTAAAGCCTCTACACACTTTGTAATTCTCAAATTGTGATTGAGGAGGGGTGTTGAGGTTTTGGCAATCACACCGAGCTTAACCTCTTTGTATGGAGCAGTGGGAGTTCAAGATATAGAATCCCATATGTACAGTGGTGGAAAGTGCAGCCTAGTCTATTCCTATAAAGCATTGTACTTGCTCTCATTTTGAATAGAATGTCATATTACTTTTGTACTTTTAGCAAAGTATATGTGTCATTGTTGTCAACACACAAGGTTGTGTTTATGGGTCCAAGCTTCCATCTTGGAACCTAATTCACTTGTGTGACAATTGGTCTTGATGTCTCTTACCTCATAAGCTCACTCTTCCTCTTTCAACCTCCATAGCCACGCTCTAGATCTAACATTTCTTGCATCGAAATCACGTTTTGACTTGACAACCTTGTCACCCATTATTTCTTGGACATTTTTCTATTTTGTTGCCCCTTGTTGTGACTCAAAAATCATTTGGAATTCATTTTTATTCAGATTTTCGAGTGTGTATTTGGTGTTTTTCCATGCGAACCCCACCATTTGCCATCGGAACCATGTTTCAATTAGATAGCCCTATCCCACTTGCCACTCCACACAGTTTTTTTTCTTGCTACATTCCATTTTGACTTTTTTATTTTTTGTTATTAAATTTTTATTACGTTTTTGGATTTTATTTTTCTATTTTTCCATGTGAAGGGTTCTATTCTCATTAGAACTACATTCTGATGTAATAGGTCTATTAGATTTTCATTATGGAAAATTATCCTTTTTTTCACGTTTTGTTTCGATTGATGGATTTTGTGAAATTAATTTTTGTGAGACTTTTCATGGTTGATTTTTCATCTGTTTCCACATGAACCCCCATTTTTATTTTATAACATCTTCATCTAATGCCTAGATGGCTCCGAATTAATTGTTATGTCCCATTTTTTCTTTTTCGCCCCAGCGTGTCGCAAACACGGCCGATCTTTGCCTCGATAAGCGTGTCCAGCTTTCACTATGTTGTGTTTACTCGCCCAAGTTCTCCCCCACTCTTGTCCATTCCAATCAATGCAAAAAAAAATTCCCCCATCCTTATTCTTGTGCGGCATGGGGGGCATGCTTTCTTTTTTTTTAATTTAACAAATAAAAAACAAAAAAACAATTTGAAAAACACACACACATTTCCCCTCCAATTGTCTGTTTGTCCCTCCCCTCCTCTGTCTCTCTCTCTCTTTCTCTCTCCCCCCTGTGCGCATTCTCCTCCCCCCTCCTCCCTCCCTCCTCCTTCCTCCCCCTTCCTTCCTTCTCCTAATTCCTCTTTCCTTTTCCCTCCTCCCCCCTTCTTCCTCCCGCCATCTCCCCCTTCCCCCCTCTTTCCTCCTCCCTCCTCCCTTCCCTTATGCTCTTTTTTGCCTTCCCCTTATCTCTCTTTTTCTCTTTCTTTATTATGTTGTATGTTTGTTCCCTCTCTCTCGTTCCTTCTTTTTTTTTCTCTTCCTCCCCTCTCTCGTTTTCTTTAATGACCACGACCATGACCATGACTACCACTACCAGTATAATAAACAAGAAAAGAAGAAAAAACAACGACCATGACCACAACCACGACTACGACGACCACTACCACCACCACCACTACCACTATAATAAACAAGAAAAGAAGAAAAAAAAAACAACAACTACTACTACTACTATAAATAAGAAAAGAAGAAAAAACTACTACTACTACTACTAAAAATAAGAAAACTAAACAACAATAAACAAGAAAAGAAAAAAAAAACTACTACTACTACTACCAATGGTCGCCGCCCCTCTACCTGGCCTCGTCGCCCACTGGTCATCCCTGTCGCCTCCCTCTCCTCTACGTGTGCTGCCTCCTGCCTTCGCGAGACTGCCCCACCTTGTGGCCCCACTATCCCCCACCACCTATCCCCGTTGCCTCCACCAACCCCATCTCCCTTCCCGCCCCCACACTCTACCCACCACCCCTGCCCACACCCACCTATCCTAACCCCCCACCTACCTATCATCCCTACCCTCCCTCCTCCCCCCCGCCCCTAAAAACCTTAATTTACCATTCACATGTAGCCGCCATTGGGTATCTAGTTGTCACCATTCTATTTATTTTAAGCCTCCATACTTAAGAAAATGAGAAATTCATTTAAAAATTCAAAAATTTCAAAAAATCCATTAAAAATCACTAAATGCTTTAAAAAAGAAAAAAATTCCTTCATGATTATGAATAGCCCAAATACATAAAAATAAGAAACACATTAGAAAATATATGTTTGTATTTAAAAAATAAATATTTTTAAATGAAAAATACTTAAAATTTTTGAGAATTTTTTTTAAAAATGGTTGTTAAATTCATACGAATTCTTTTTCACATTCCCAATGTTGATGCAGTTGTTTGGTTACTCAAATTTATTTTAGAAAAAACAAAAAAACTAGAAAAATAAACAAATATCCTAATAGCAAATAATAATCAAATAGACTAATTAAAATGTTTCAAGTTCCATTCACATCACATTCTAAAAACCAAAATCTTGAACATAGCCCAATACACAATTCCAAAAAATCTCAAGATTCAAATACTACATAAAATAAAATAAAAAATAAAAAACACAGATAAATTAATTTTAAATAATTAAATATAAATTAAAATAAATTAAAAATAAAATCCCAACACATAATTACCCAAGTGATAAACCCTTCCTTGTTTGCTTTCTTTTTTACCATGGTATTAATATTGAGTTTTTTGTACCTTACAGGAAGTCGATTGTCACGTAGTCAACCGGTTGCTTTCATATGAGGTTTTTCCTATTTTACGACCTGGTTGGACGTGGGATTTTACACATCAGACCTTGCGGGTGTCCATACACCACTAGGTTCTTTTTCATTTTCCCTCCTTCACATACGGCATAGCACACATACAATTGTAATTAAAAATCAACTGACCACTGCACCCACCAAAAAAAGTAATATATCTCATAAATTTTTAATTAAAGAAAAATTGATTGTTAATTTATAAAAGAAATGCCACCATTACATGAGCACATATCACCATAACCCACTTAATTTAATAAATTAAAATCCATTCATAGTGCACACGTACACATGCTATATGCACATTTAATTTGTAAATAATAATGAAACTCTAGAAGTCACGCATGTATACACTTTATGCCACAGATCATCTAATTTTTAAAAATGAATCGCATTTGTAGAGACCTCTAGTCCGGTCCAGTCAAGTCAATCTAAGTATAGGTCATGTCAAATTTTTCATTGGATGTGAACTCCTTGGGGAGGTTTGGTCTAGTCCTGTCAATTTTGTTGTTATTGTTGTTGTTTGTTCTTATTATCTATCTCAATGGTTTTTTGTGTGGGTTTTGCAAGAATACTTTCTTCTTTTCCTGGTTTTGTGTGTGTGTGGGTGATCCAATGTGGTCTAAATGGCATTTTCTTTCACATTCCCGCTTGTGATTTAGCATGTACCATTACCAATCTATGATTACTCTCTTCTTTTAGATGGTGACTATATTTGCAAGGTTGGTCTTCATCTCTTTATGGCCCTGAAATTCCCTGGACCAGTGGATGTGAAGCTCTATTACTTTTTTCTAGGACCTTTGGATATGAGGGTTTCGACTTGGCATCAAGTGCGAAACTAGGTCGAGTCCTTAACACGCTAAACTCAAGTTAGCACTTGGGGTATTTATCGTATCGATTGAACCAACCCATGCGAATCCCTTACAAGTTAGGTGATTTAGGTGATTCGATCTACTTGTCTTGTGACAAGGACGAACCATTCCTAGAGATGTTAACTTGATCTAAAAGAGAAAACAAGTTGCAACATGTCACAATTCAGGTAAGCACGCGATTCATTGCTTCTACATACGACTAGATTCACAATCCCTAACTTTTCTTGTTAAGACCAAAACGCATGTTAAATTGCGGCATAACTTCCATTGACCCTAAGTCTAGGTCTTACATTCAAGGATCATGCTCACAATTCTTTTTCTAAGCCCTTAAGATTTTATGCTTAAATGAACCATGCAGCCTTTCCTTAAATACAATTCTTGATGAATGAAATTTTTCATACCACGAGGGTGCAACATACACTCCTTTCCTAACTACAACGTAGAGCTTTTGAGCTTATTTTATGGTTGTCACTTATGTTTATCCCTTGCTACTATCAACAAGGTTTTATTCCTACCTTTTGCAACTTCCCATATGCCTAATGGTAATCATTTATTATCCACTGCTGCAGAGATCCTTGCCTTGTTGCAGAAGGAGACCTCTACTTCTTTGGTAGTGCATAAGGTTATCATGATTTCAAGAGTATTAGTGGCACATATTTCCTCTCCCTTATGGAAGTAATCATGCAAATTTCTCCAAGACCGCTCTATGTGGCAAGCCAACATCCAAATGTTTGTCTCAAGAATTATTCACTACAAATGTCAGAATCCTGAAGAGGGTTAAGCTTGATTGGACAACCTTTTTGTTAGCTAAAATGGATCAACATTTTTAGCATGTCACGAAGGGTCAACTCAATATTGTTTCGTATAGGGTTTTTCTATAGAAGATCATTCAATTGGGACCTCTCCTAGGTGGCATTCCTATGCCTGATCCTATTTCACTTCCACAACAGTCTCCTCCTTTTGTTCCTTCTCCTCCTATGGAAACCAATTCAAATTTAACAGATGTACCCCTTGTTTCAATCATTCAAAAGAAGTACCATACATAGGATCCTTCTGATCCTCTCCCAGTTCTAGCCCTTGTGGTATAGATTTTGATATCTGAGGTGTTTGGTAGCTCCCTTCCCTCATTCCTATCTTGTACAAACCTCTTTGTAGCACAACAGGAAGGACAATTGGATCCATAGACTCCTCCTTCCTTGCAAACAGTCCTTTTTGGATCTATGCTTTCACAACTAGTTTCTAGTGTTCAATTTGCTTTGGAGACCTCCATGACTTTGTGTCTTCAGACAATCTATACAAGAGTTTACACCTCATTGCAAGATAAAGTGGACTCTTTAACCAGTTATAGCTTAGCAAGGCTTTAGAGAATCTAGCTTATGAGAAGGCTGCTTTGAGTGATATCCATACGTGAATGACTACTACTACCACTTTCATGGATTCATAAAAGGCCATGATTAAGGAGTTAGAAGCTAAAGTTGCCACTTTAAAAGAAGAGACTGTATTCTTAACCAAGGAAAAAAATGTAGCTCTTGAGGAAATGATAGAATGAGCTTGTAATCTTAGTATATGTGAGAGCCTATTTTGCAGCATTCCCAAGAAACAGTAGAGTCGTAGAACAAGTTTATTGAATAACTTAACTAGAAAATTTCTTCTCTTTGTGTTCCTCCTCTAGCCCCTGTGATGTCTTCTTTATTGTCCTCTAAGGAAGAGCTAGATCAATTGCAGTAGAAAGCTAAACTATGTGATGGGTTATTTGCCTCTTCTCTACCAAGGTAGAGCGCCTTCATTAGCACATGAATTGTATTTAAGAAGATTTTGTCTACTATACTAAATTGGCATCACCTCCATTATCCTTCTGGATTAAGTATCATCAGTAATGCTTTGCATTGTACATTTCATTGAGTAATGTGTACTTAGAGCCTCTAAAAAGATGGGTGGTAGAACATGTGGTCTGCAAATTTACTCAAAGCAATGTTTGATAGATTTGTTGACGAGTTAATCTCTCATGAGGCCTAGTTATTATCTTTTATGTATCTTTGATGAGATCTACACATCCGTGATGAGGAGGATATGAATATTTATGTAGGAGATGTGATTTTATAGACAGTCATGTATGTACATTCTATTGAAATGACTTTGGTTGATGGCCTAAAGAATTATCATCGGTAGACATTATGTAGAGGCTATGCTTTGCATGATGTTTTGGATCCTCACCTCCATTGACGAAGTGCCTTTCATAAGTTGGATATCCAACCATTGAGATCCCAAGTGTTGAACCATATTGCTAACAATCCCTTGTTCACTAATGATTTCTTTTTAGCTTTTGATTTTCGATGTTTCATCTACCCATCTCATCCTCATGATATCCTATCTTATTCCCTAATTTCTTATCGATTACCCTTATATTGACATCCTCACTTCTAATCTAAATAGTATCCCTCTCTTATCTTTTACCCCTACACTTTCCCCTCAAATTCTAGTTTTTACTACTTGCCCATTTATTGTTGATCCTATGTCTTTGCCTACTCCTATTGAACCTACTCCTATTATCCCACCTATCCCTCTATTTTTCTAGCATAATCTCTTCAAAAAAATTTACTTTCTTTCCCTTCTTTCCCATCATCATTATCCCTTCAAATATATTTATTTTATGATTTATCTTACCCACCTCTTCACTATTCCCCTCTTATTTTTTAGCCATATCCATCTGCCTATATTAATCTTCCTCCACAATCAGTGATGGGGTATGACAGTGATATCCTTCGTCGACAGCAATGGACATTGAATGATTCTTTGACATGACCAGTGTTTAATTGGCCTATCATTCCTAGTTCTTCCAAGGACACTTTTTGCACAATTTTCTATTTCTTATCTTCAATTTTCTAGAGCACATGCTCACTTTGAGGATACTTAAGTATGCTTGCTGTCTCATTTTTGTTGGTATCTTGCTTTTATATAGGTGATTTTTGTATGATTTGAATTATAATTGATTGCTGAAGTGTTCGAGAGAGTTTTGGATAAGGTTGAATAGGTTTGAGAAGCTCATGATGTTTTTCAGTGGAGATATGATATGCTAAAAGGTTTTGTTGAGCGTCTAATAAGTTTTAATTAGTTCTCTTGAGCTTTTGTTTTATTTTATTTTCCTTCTATACGAGAGGTTGGAATGATGATTGATGGAGTTTAAGAATGTTTGAAATCTTATTGAATGATTCTTGATGGTTTTGAATGGTTTTAGTTAAGCTAAATGCTTTTTGATGACTTTCTATTAAGCCTTTGTTGACTGTCTTTGTACATCCTTTGTCTTTGTTCTGTTTTTGCTCTATATGTCTCTATAATGTTTTATGGGATGAATACATAGCTTGGAGAATTTTTTTAATTTTTGAAGAGATGACTACAAGTTCAAAACAGCTCAAAGAAGTGGAAGAAGTAGCTGCTAGAGACTCAAGTGAAGACTAAAGTGACAATGACACTGTTGAGATATGAAAGGACACTGTAGTGGCTCTAGTGACCTTTCATGTCAGGCATACCTCTTGGGAGAGGTATCCACGACCAAAGAGGGGTTATGGATGATTATTCTTGATTATTCCAATGTACTATTGAGAGATAACATGCATGAGAGAGAGAGTGTGTGTGTGTGTGATTGAGAGATAGCCAAATTTTCATGCAAAACAATATATCTACGAGTGGGAGATTATGAGAGAGACTATGAAGCTATCGAAGATGAATACCATGTGATGATTTCCATTCAAATTAAGAATTCCTTTGTGATCCCTTGTTCATTTGATGAAGAATATGAAGAATGCATTGAAGTTTTGTTCTGATAAATCTGTGGGAGACTTGTTATATGATGCTACATGAAGATTTGAGAAGATTGGTGTTGTTTTTCTTCTTGTGGTTGATTAGAATATGAAGAACGTGCTTGTTGATGATACAAGATAGATTTTCTTGCAGTAGATTCCCCATTTTCTTGGTATTCTTCTTGGGGCTCCACTTCTTAGAATCAACCTATATCCCTTGTTCATCACTGACAATATGGCCCAAGCTCTCTACTTCAGTCTACATGAAAGAGCACTTCTTCTCCTTAGCAAAGGGTTTTGATATCTCAACACATCAAAAAACCTTCCTCATATGTGATAAATGGTCTTGTAGAGCTTGCTATAAATCAATATTTCATCAAAGAATATTAGGACAATGTAGAAGAGGAAAGGCTACAAAATCTTATTCATCATACTCAAGAATGTAGCAAGAGCATTAGCAAGCCCAAATAGCATCACTATTAAATGACATAGCCCAGGATCAATCCTAAAGTTAGCCTTAACTTCATCATCCTCATGCATATGGATCTAATGATATCCAAACATCAAATCAATCTTGGTAAATAATCTAGCCCCCTTGAGCTCATCAAGCAAATCATCAAGTCTAGGTATTGGATACATGTTCTACACTATCATCTTGTTTAGGTCATTGTAGTCAATACACATCCTTCTTCATTAACAAGAATGGAGATGCATAAGGTAAAGAACTAGGCTCAATAAATCCCATATATAAAAGCTTCTTGATTATCTTGGCTACTTCTTCACACTTGCATTTTGACAATCTGTAGTAGGGTGGCTTATTTATTGGCTTTGAATAAGGCTCTAAGTCAATAGGGTGATTCATTTCTCTCTTAGGAGGTAATAAAGTAGGTACTTCAAATAAATCAATGTACTCCTCAAGTAGATCCTCTAAGTAGGATGTTCTATTGAATTATTGGATTGATCCTTTACCTATTTATTCAAGCACAATACAAAAAACTGTGAGTGCTTCTTGTACTTCTTCTTGAGTTGTTTAATGGTGATAGGCTGAAAATTAGATCTACTTGGGATTCTTTGTAGATGGATAGGCTACCCAACAGTGGAAAAATCCATGTACAACTATGGGAAATCCATAGTAATTTTCCCTAAAGTCATCAGTCAATCACAACCAAGTACAATATCTATGGGTCCCACTTCCAAAGCATTTAGGTTCACATGTACTTCGTAATTTTTAGCTAACTACATGGGAGCCTCTAGGCATATTTGAGTGCTGATTTCTTCTTTACCATTAGCTACTTATACTCTTATGGGTTGATGTAAATCAATGGAAAATTTGTGTAACCTGTCCACAACTAACTTATTAACAAAACTGTGTGTATTGCCATTGTCTATCAAGATAAAAACATCCTTTTCATGAATGGCACCCTTCACACAAAGTGTATTAGGGCTCTTTGAGCCTGCCCAAGAATCCATGGAAATAGAACAAACGGTAGTGGCATCAAGGGGTAAATTTGTCCCACCAAGATCAAAAGGAATATGCCCACCAAGGTCAAATGGAAATCCATTTTCAACCTCATAAAATTTATCAAGATTAGGATCTTCATCATGCTCTTCAAATTCATCTTGTGCATTCACTGCTAGTTCATCAATAACTACATCATCCACATCCTCAAGTACTATCATGTTGTAATTCTTAGCCTTAACATTCTTGAAAGTGCACTTTGATGCATGATCAACCATATACTTTTCACCACATTTAAATCATAGAACCTTTTCTTTTCTTTTTTTTTAAAGATGTAGAGGTATAAACTTGCCATTATTTATTGAATTATTTTGGGGTTTATTGTCACCTTGTCTAGGCTTCACTTTATGGCTAATTGCTGGCTTTGAAGCACTTTGCTATCGTGAGGCATTGAAAGTAGGGTATGTAGGGACTTTGGGACTGTTGAATGAAGTATTGGAACCTCCATAATTTTCGAAAAATTTGCCCTATTTAGCAATATCCCTTTGCTATCCAAAGAAGCATACATAGGAATGTCTCTCCTATACTTACAAGCATATCTCTCTACTAGCTTAATAGCATGGAATAGTGTGGTGGGTTTTTGGGCCATAACATACAAAGAGTGGCATTAGGAGTACTATATGCACTATATTCTTGTGAATCTTCCTTATCTTGACTTGCCTCACGTATTGCCTGATGTGCTTCCCTATTTTTTTATTGAACATCATCATTAGGCTTGTTCTTTCCCTTGTTTCTGGCCATATCTACTTACTAGTACAATGAAGTCCTAGTAGACACCTTGTTACAAAAAAGGCTATAACTTTTGATCTCAATATTGGAATCAAGAAAATTTTTATGGAAATCAAAGCCCACAAATAGATCTTTAGGATTAGTTATAACACTCAATTTTAAAATCAAAATGGAATATTCTAGGAATATTGTTTTGCTACTATCTAGAACAATCTTGCATCTTGTAAAAGCATTGTTTAGTGTATCAATTTCCCTTAGCTCTAAGATAAGGTTTTCCAACCCTATAGTACCATGTGAATGACTTGTAGGAGCTAAATACAACTTGAAATAGCCTATAAAGGTCATGGAAATTCTCTAAATTACTTTATAATACATGTAACCAAGTAAAAAGTTCTTTCAAGAGTGGTCCCAATTCAGTATTTGAGTGCAATATTTTGTGTAAGACATGTAATCAATTTGGAATGACCTATATCACTTGTAGATGACTAAAATTTTATCCAAATGAAGGCCCAAATGCTCTATTTCCAATGAATATACTTGATCCCTACTTTAGGGAGTATAATGGTTGAAATTTCTCCTATAATAATATGTATAATCCATGTAACTAATCAATGGAGTCCCAAACAATGCTATCTAGTTGAAATCTTTAGATCTTAAATGACTCCACTCACGATACCTATGGTGAAGAATATAACAACATGACAAGCTCTCCACATGGGCTCTGAATCACCGGGAGGTGGGCAAAGTTTAGAATATTGAAGAAATTGAAGGTTCCAAGTCTGTGGCTATGGCTACCTTGCTATGTATTAGGGTTTTTAGTAAAGAAAATGAAGATCAAAGGCTTAGAAAAGTGTAGCCCTATTGAGAATAACATAGAAAACTTGTCCAAACAGTAGGTAAGTAATAGGGAAGAGGGTGATAAGTACCATTTTCTAGAGAAAAAGAGCGAGGAATTCAGTGCAAAATGCAGTGCAAATTTCAAATGTAGGTCTTCTGCTCACTAGTTGCCATACTTCATATTAGTAATGATCATGATTAGTAGAAAGTAGGGAATCAATGCCCCATGCTCAGGAATAAGGATAAGATGGTCACTGATCAAGAGAAGCAAATCTTTGTTATCCACCATGAGAGCTTTAGCAAAAAACTTGAAATAGAGAGGAAAGAGAAAGCATGTCTTGAAAAGTAATTGGAATTCTAACCAAGACTAACTTATTCACCCTGTCTTTAACCATTTTACCTCCAAAATAGCATGTTATGGATGCACAACTTGCCATTTTGTCCAAGATGCCTCCAACTTTGCCTTCAAGTACTCTAATTAGCTTTGATTAGCTATCCTTGGTCTCCTTAGTCATTGCACTTGTCCATTTTTCCAAACTAACATCCTATCCTTGAGTAACTAGGAAATAACAAGACTCAGAAAGAAATCCAAGAAAGAATTATACCAAATGGATCAAAGACCGATGTTTTGATAGCACTTGTCAAGGAGAGGACTAAGAGGTGAGAGAAAAAGAGAAAAAGAGAGAGAAAAGAGGAGAGAGAAATAGTGACATGGAGACAGTAATTGTATTATGATCAAAGATGCCAAAAATTACATGTCTGACACTAAGGTGTAGAGAGCTTGTCATGCCATTATATCCTTCACCATAGATACCGTGAGTTGAGTAATTGAATATCTAAATATTTCAACTAGATACCATTATTTGGGGCTCTATTAATCAATTATAGGGATTATGCAGGTTATTAAAGGTTTTTTACATGAGAAATTTCAGCCATTATACTCCCTAGAACAAGGATAAAGTATATTTATTGAAAATATTGCATTTGGCCATCATTTGGATGAATTTTAGTCATCTACAAGTGATATAGGTCATTCCAGATTGATAATAGGTCTTACACAAAGTATTGCACTCAAATAGTGAATTGTGACCACTCTTGGGAGGCTTTTTTACTTGGTTACAGGTGTTATAGAGTGTTAGGACCAAAAATGGGCCCGACACTAGCTCTAGGGCTCTAGCTAGGCCTCGTAACCTCACAAAAAAAAAATCATGGCCTCGTGACCAGGAGCATATAAACTATGAGCTGATTTAACCAAAGAATGCAGTTGTAGATAATATTTCTAAAATTAGTCCAACCGTGTTTCCCTTCCCAACTTTGAGCAATTGGAGTACCCAAACATAACAGTGTCTATCACCTCATATCACATACACATGAAGTACTTCCCAATTGATTGTTGTGGCCCCACTATGACTCTCCTACACCTTGAGATTAGCCCCAGGATGTGCTATTTTGATAAAAAGCACATGTGAAACATAGTCCTCTCTTTTGATATTTGTTCCATGAGATAATTTTAATCATCACCAAATCAGGCCCCAAAGGAAACAATCATCTAGATCTACAACTTAGGGGACCTCACACTCAACATAGGTCAAATACTTGCAAGCAAGTGATATGCATCTAGGAGATAATTCTCATAATACCACATATAAAAGGTGAAAGAAACATGAATGTCCTTAAGTGCACAAACAAATAACCTTATAGATCAAATAGCATGGATTATGCACAAACAATTCTCTACATGACTTCATCCTAACGCGATGTGTGATTGCTAAGGTGATACCAAAGTAATTCATGCTACTGCCCCCCTTTAAAAACTTAAAACAAACGAATCATATATGTTAAGATATGCATAAAATTAGCATTTCAATAATTTCCAACTTTCTACAATCCTTTCCCCCTATCGTTTATGGTTTTTCTTCTATTGGCAGGTGTAAAGAGTATTTTTTATATGTTGTTCATATGTAAAAAGTAATAAATGCATATTTTAATATAAATAATGGAGATAAAGTGAGGCTAAACCTCATGTATTAGCCCTATCATACATTCATAAACACATTCATAATTTTATGTAAATTTTCCATGATGTGTAAAATCTATTTTTCTTACTTTTCTTGATTTTTTCATGATTTGTCTTATTATTTATTATTGGTTTTTTGATTTTTAGATATGTAGAGCTTACATGCACCAAGAGCCAACAATATACTTCATATGACCCCATATCAACACCAAAAGAACCATGAAACCGCATAAAACTCTCAATTTCTCCAAACTCCCACAATTTTCACATTGCAAGTTTTTCAAGTTTTCATTTTAATTATGCAAATAGCAAGAACCAATTAAGAATTCTTATTTTTTAAGCACTAGAAATCATATTCAAACATTTGAAACTATTTTCTATCATATCCATGAAAGAATCATTATAAACATTAAAATCGGGCACTTATGCAATTAATTTAATACAATCTGCACGTATTTCAAAGTTGGAAAGACATTGATGCTCTTCCATGGCCATTGATGCAAGTTCAACCTTTGATTTACACTCCATAACACTTCAGCATCATCACACATCCAAAATCTATCACTTCAATCCATCCCTCTCTCACATAGATTGAGTAAAGGGAACAAGGTGTAGAGAAAAGAGAGAAAGAGGAGAGAGAAATACTGAAATGAGAGATTTTGATTCATTCCACCATTTTGTGTATGGTCTATGGGTAGAGTGAAGAAATTCTCTATCTTAGGCCCTGGACCATTTCTCTCATCTCCAAGAGTTAGAAAATCAAGGAATCAATGGATTTAAGGGGCTGCAAAAAAATTGCCTCCCCCTCCCCCTTCATGTGAGGAAAAACGTTTTTTGAAAACCCCCTAAGCTTTTCTTAACATTACAAATTATTCAATTCGATTTTTGCATGTTCACACTTCTCGAAAGTGGTTTCGGCCTAAACAAAGAACCAAACAAGCTCGAAATCGTAAACAAATTGGACGACTGGCTTCATGCATCAAAATCTATCAACCTAGCCTCCCTCACACACTTTTTGGCTCTCGGATCCAATAGCTGCTTCATAATGCCAAACCTTGTAGGGATTGAATGGGGGAACAAATGACCTCCAATTGATGAATAGAGACTTGTGTTGGGTTCTTAGCATTAAAATGCATCTAGGAAAACTCCAGTTCCTTGATCTCCAACTGTATCTTCTATGAAAATTTGTTATTTTACCCCTCCCATGGCCTTTTTATACTTTAAATTGGCTCCAGAAATTTGCTTTTAGTTGAGGACAATGGGATAGGGCAACTCAACCCATCAAATCCATGAACTAACATGCATATCAATAAACCATGAAGAGTATCGAGCTACTTTAAATAAGAATACACAACAAAACACAAATACAACTCTCACCCTACCCCTTGACCAAATCAAGGCATGAACATCCACAAGGGATAGGCCAAGTATAATCTGATAGAGATTCAGAGCAAGTTGCTAACCAATTTCTCCAATAGAGATAGGCTAAAAAGAACTATCAAAGGAGTTATCCTAAGTGGTGGTCTAACTTGCTAACCTAACCTAGGACAACTAGACCAGGAACTCCTACCAAGTGAGGACTCCTATAACATGGAGTCACATTTTTAGATTTTTTTAATTTATCATTTTTTTGTACTTCAGGACTTGATACTTACGCATGTAAAAAGGAGGGAGCTGAGCGTATTGTGACCCAAGGAGAATAGGCCATCAATCTTAGGTCTTCTCTCACCACCCAAGAACCTACTAGGTCCTCATAAGGTGACAATAGATTTTTTTCTTCTTTCGCTCACTTTTATTTTTGCTCCAACCATCCCTAATTACTTTTTTGGCTAGACATCAACCCTAGGAAGACAAGGCACTGGCCTCTGGTTTGGACTCGTCCCTAAAAACCTATCAAGCCTTTGCAAGGCAAGGATCATCTACTCTTAGAATTTTTCTTTCTTTTCTTTTCTTTTTCTTTTGTTTAGGGGTTAGAACCCATTTTTACACACCTTCGTATACTATAGTCTTCGAATATATTCATTGTTTCTTCTCTTTCTTTTACTTGGTAGGCTTCTCTATCTGCCTCATAACTAATAGAAGCTCCTAAAAATAGTAGCCTAGTAGGCAAGCAAGACAAGGTCACTAAGGATTACTCTCAATAAAAATCTCTAAATTCCTAACAATGTCTTCACATGAGGTGGATAACTACTCAAACCTCCCCAGACACATAACCTAAACCTTGGGACTTCATGCCTTGACTATCAGTTCCCAAAAGAAGAAAGTTCCTCACATACACATGCGTCTATAGGACAAAGGGGAAGAACTCATAAAGGAAGGACATCACCTAGACTTGGGCACAAGAAACTTCCATGCAACAAGAGGCTCGCTCTAGGTACTCCATTGAACCTATTTGGTACATCACTAATACAAGAAATCATTAACTGCACCTACATCAAAAAAATGCATGGCCCTCTTGGCCTTATGAAATCAACCAATATACTGTAAAAGAAATGGCACTCTTGGCCTAACGAAAAAAAGACTATAAAGTGCACCAATTAGTATTCCATAGCTGAAAACAAAACCTTGGTCCCTTACAAAAATCATACTGAAAGGCAACACAAAACCAAGGGATGGGCCTCTTAGACCCTAAAATAAATGCATCATATTATTAGCTAGACCCCTTGCATAAATAGCAAGGGGTGTCCAATCAATACGTTTTTTATCCTATGCATCCATGAAAGAATAGAAACATGGTCAATCGCAACCTGACTCATCACCATATGAACCATTGGTAGCCATAACAACATGTCAGCAACAAGCAATCCCCATAGTAGTCATGGGCTAATAACGTTAGCTAATTCTAACAACCCCTCAGGACCACTATTGAGAAATATATCCTCAACAAAGGCATAATTTTCCAACAAATTTGCAAAGCGATTTCATCGACAAGGAAGCAGCTGACAAGTCACTGTCTCAAACATCAGTAGTAAATCCAAGGCTGCATGATGATATATCCATAGAATGGGATCCCTCACACTATAAGTCCCATTCAATTGATTGGTCACTAAATGTAAGTTACATTTCACTAATAAACAACAGTGTTGGGGGTTAAAGGTGCCTCTGCCTAGCCGCCCATGTATTACTACACTGACAGTACCTGCCACTACACACTACAGGTGGCGAGCACCTCTCACCGCCACTTTATTATTTATTCTTTTAGTGACATTTTGAATAAAGGAAGACCCGGTCACACATTGTGACTGTTGGAGTTCCCATTTGGTCTCTCTCTCTTTCTTGCTCTTGTTCTCCCGCCATAGCTCTTCCAAGCAAGCTTCAATCCTTCTCACCTTTCAACTGGTATCAAAGCATGGTTTCTCGAGCATTCCAAATTGGTTCGTGACTCCTTTAGCTTCCTATCGATTATCTATACTCATTGGGTCTCCTTCCCGGTAGCCATGGGGCTGACTCTTGCAAGCTCCCATTACTCCCCCGCTTCTCGAGCACGTACCCGGCCCATTTGGGCACCCTCAGGGCATTCCTTCAGAGGTATTGGAGCTCTCTTTTGTTATTTTAATTCAGTCCACATGTTTTGTGAAGCAGGGCAGCCATATCCTCTTGTTTCTTGTGATGCCAACTCTCTTCCGATGACTTTGCCCTTCAAGAGGGAGCTCCTAGGGGTCCTTGACTTTGCCCTTCAAGAGGGAGCTCCTAGGGATCCTTGACTACTCCCCCAACCTTGCCTTAGCCCTTCCACATGCCCCACATCTATTTGGGCAAGCTTTAAGACCTGCAAAAAAAAACGTTTTTTACTTCAGCCCTCCATTGGCACTCATTGGCAACTTGAAAACACTTCATTTGGCACTTGGAAACACCCCTTTGATGCTTGACATTGGTGGTTATCATTGGCATTGGTTTGTAGAATGATTTACCTCAGTCTAGGACTGTTTTTCACGGTCCACATGCAGCCACAAACATTGTTACATTAGCAATTTATGTTTATGCTTGGTTGTCACTGACATTGGTTGCTCGGTTTGTCTCGAATGCATCTCGAATGCTAGGGGAATGTATGCCTATGACGTGAGATGATTTTGGGCTGAATTTACTCAATCATTGACTATTTTACATAGTCCATAGGCAGCCCAAAATAGGGCAGTGCCCTATGATTGATCTTTATAGGTACATGTGGTGGTTATTTGATGCCCAATTATCCTCAGATGATGCCTATATGTCAAGGAATGTATGCCTATGGTTTGCCTATCGATTTGAGCTTGATTTGAGCACTGATTTACTAAGTTTACAAAAATCATTTGCTATTGGAATATTTAGGGCTGAAGCTTATTTGCTTATGTTTGGATATGCTTGTTGGATTCGGACTATGTCTTGGATGTATACATTGATGTAGTGACTCTCGGGGATCGGCACAGAGCTTGGATTTTCTCTCGAATCAGTGGTTGAGCTTGAGCTCACTTCATATAGCATTTGGATCTTCATCTCTAATGTACTTATGGCATGTACTTTGCTTATGTTTGACCAGTCTTGACATGCTTGGCCTATGCCACTACTACATGCCCGTTACATTGTTTGGAGTTGGATGCTACTAAACCTTGACATTTGATTGCCCGGAACTTACTTTGGTTATTTCTCGCTTAACAAAGTTACAATTTGGATATATTTGATGTCTATGGATGCTATGTACAGATGCTACACAGCCTATATGCTCATGAGGTCTTATTGATGCTTGATCTTGGATCTTCTGGTACTAGTGCTATCATATGCCCTTGTTGAGCTTCTTTGCTTTGATATTTATGGATTGTGTGCCAATGGGAGGGTCTTGATACACTTGATAGACATTGAGCAGGTGATTTATGCTACTTGAGCATTTGGATACTTGAGACTATGATCTTCACTTGGATGTTGCATGATTAATATGCCAGAGTCCTCACATATGTACTTGGGTTGATTTGGGCTTTGCACTCCATGAGCATACACCTCTTTGTGTCAGGTCTTGCCAGTGTTGTGTACACTTTTCCCTATTACACAGGGGGTATGCCAACTTACTGATAGATTTATTTGACATGATTGGGTGTTTGCTCGATGTCCGTATGACTATCACATGCAGATTTATGTCCACTTGATGCCGGTTATGCTTTGACATTTAGTGGTTGACTTGGTGCATTCATTTTGCCTACAATTTGCTCTCATTGTACCTAGCTAATTTATTACAACAAGCAGTTATGCATGGAATGATGTGGAATTTTCATGTTGAATCATCTTGATTTTATGTACTTTTGATGGTACTTAGTGAGCAGCATCATTAGCTATAAGTTTTCGTGGTCATTTTTCCTTGGTTTTGGTGGTATTTTAGCTGTTTACAACAGAAAATAGAAAGCAATTTTGAACTGCCTGCACCATTTTGGACTGTAGTATGGCATCTTCTTCCACTAACAGTGCTATCTTCAACATCACTAAGCTTGATGGTATGAATTATGCTTATTAGAAGAGCCAAGTTTGGCAGGTATTGGTGCAAAAAATCTCATATCAAGCCACTAAGGATGCATGGTGAGTAGCCTGAAACTATGACCGATGATGAATGGGATGAGCTTGATGAGTTATGCAAGTCCACCCTCATCTTTTCTCTCACTGAACAAGTGCATTACAATGTGGTTGAGGAAGCACAAAGTGCTTGGTATCTTTGGGATAAAATTAAGAATCTCTATGACAAGAAAAGTCCAGCAAGTCAGACGTATTGGCTGAAGCAGCTTATGGACCTGCGCATGAAGGAGAATATGACAATGTCTACTCACTTGAGCCAATTCCATGCTATTCTCAAGAACTTGACTTCGCAGGGCATTACCTTTAATGATGAGGTTACTCCATTGTTTTTGCTTGGGACTCTGAGTGAGTCATGGGATGTATTTTGCATTGCCTTATGTGCTCCTACTACTATTTTGAACTTGCCTGATGTAGAGAGTGCTCTTTTGCAGGAAGAGATCAACCGTAAGAACTTGGATGCCTCTCTTGTGTTGCATACTTTGATTGTTAGAGGCAGAGATGGTAATGGAAAAAATGATCGTGGGTATGGACGTGGCAGAGACTTGCAAAAGTCTAGGTCTAAGTCACATGGTAAGTCGCACAGCAAATCTCGTGGAAGAAATGCTAATGTGACATGTCATCATTGCGGCAAGAAGGGTCACATACACCCACAGTGTCATGAGTTGCGCAATGAGAAGAGCAATGAGAAGGGGAAAGACAAAGTACAGGAAAAGTCCTTTGATCGCAGCATTATGCCTGTAAAATCCAGTGTGAAAATCGAGGAGATAAATGTCATGTAGATTGATCACTTCGATGGGGAGTACATACTTGCAGCTAGTTCTTGTGATGCTATGACGTTGATCGAGGTTCACTCTATGTATGCATAGTGCTAGCTTTTGGATTATGGTGCTTCATTTCATGTTACACCATGTCGTGAGTGGTTCCATTCCTACCACACTGTCTCTGGTTCAATTCGCTTGGGTGATGACAGGTCACTTGCTATTGTTGACATTGGGGATGTATGGCTACAGTTCTCTACTAGCATTACTTTTCTGTTGTTACAGGATGTACATCATGTACCTACGCTTACATGCAATCTTATGTCTATAGGGCAGCTTGATGATGCTCAATTTCATGTTTCATTTGGGGATTTTGCCTAGAAGATCACCCATGGAAGACTTGTGCTTGCTAGAGGTGCCAAGGCTAGCATCCTCTATCCTCTTGTAGTTGATGGATCCTCTATTGACCATGTTTTGTCAATCAGTTCCATCTCACATGTATCTCTTTGGCATGCCCATTTGGACCATATGTCCTTGAAGGGAATGAAAATACTTTCTAATTTGTAGTACTTACCGCCCCTTGACTATGCATGTTTTGATTCATGTGAGCATTGTCTTTATGCCCCTTAACTGTGCATGTTTTGATTCATGTGAGACTAGGAATATGCATAAGAAGTCTGCTAGGGCACGCATGAGTGAGCCCCTGGCATTGGTACATTCGGATGTCTGTAGGCCCATGCCTTGTCAGTATATGGGTGGTGCAAAGTATTTTGTGACGTTCATTGACAATTTTTTGGGTAAAGTTTGGGCTTACCCCATTAAGCTTAAGTCAAATGTCTCTGCTGTGTTTCAGAGATGGCTTGCATTGGTTGAGAACTAGACTGAAATGCCTTAGGACTGACAATGGGGGAGAATATGTGTCACGTTGTCGTATTGCTACGCATCCGAGGTGTGAAATCCACCCAAAAGTTGTGTGTGGGAGTTGATATTTTGTACATACTTAGTTGTCATGTTTGCATCTTTATTCTGCATGATAATATAGTAAAGAGGGGTCTTTTACTACATTTTCTTTCAGCTGGGGTTGCACCTGATAGGTCCTCCTTCAATAATGGTGGGCATGAAGGGATGCTTTCAGCCTATGTTGAGCAGGGTAGATTGGAGAATGCCTTGCGATTGTATAGACAAATGCAAGAAGAAAAGGCTCAGCAAAGGCGGTGTGTTCGGAAATAAGAAAATCACTTCATGCTGATGCCAAGAGGAAGGGTTTCACTTTAGATGCTTTTGTTGGCAATGCTCTCATACATGTGTATGGCAAGTGTGGAGGGCTCGCAGAAGTAGAGAATATGTTTATTGGGCTATTAGAGCATGATACTCTGTCTTGGCGGTTGATGCTTTCAGCATACATTGAGCATAGTGAGGGAGACAAGGCTTTGTAGTTTTTTTTTTCTAAAGTGCAAGATGAACAGGATATGATCATAATTTACTCTTGGAAAACACTCTCATACGTGCATATGGGAGATGTGGAAGCATGGAAGATGCACTGGTGGTGTTTTGTATGATTCCTCAGTATGATCTTGTTTCATGTAATGCACTCCTTTCTGGTTATGGACAGGAAGGAAATATTGCAACATACCTGCAAGTATTTGAGGAAATACAACCAACAGGGATTATGGATTAGCTCCGAGTTTGAAACACTATTTGGTTATCGTAGATAATTTGGGGGCGTGAGAAAGAAAAAGCAAGGAGGACTATTTTTGAAAGGGGAGTTTTGGAGGAAAAAAGGGGGGCGACAGAAGAAAGACACGAGGAGAACAGGAAGAACAGGGGAAGAAAATCCTTAATGCTCTGGGGGAAAAATCCAATCTGGAGTTTGGGATTGCATGGCGGCAACTAGCTGCATTCATCGAGAGAACAGTTCCAATAAGTTTGTGATCAGCTGAGCTGCAACAGAAGAAGATCGGAAGGTTGCAGGAGTACTATATTTTCTCTCGCATTCATCTGAAGGACGTGGCAGAGGAGAGGCCTCCAAGTAGGTGGGAGCATGGGTGATGTGTGAAAGAGAGGGAGAGAGAATGGAGCCTTGCACCGAATCCCGACCCCAGGCATGCCTTGTCTCTCAGGCCTCCAGAAGCAAGTGCTGAGCCTGTACCGTTCATTCCTGTGGGTGGCACGTTCCAAGCCCCCCCCAGAGGTGCGCGCCAACATCGAGGCCTACGTGACTGCGTAGTTCAGGAAGAATGCCCACTCCCTCGACAAGAAGGACTTCCAGCAAATCGAATTCCTTCTTTGCCGTGCTGCCAAGCAGCTCGACACACTCAAAAGCGCTGACACCACTAGTTTCAAGGTCTTCGACTCATCGTAGCTCAAGGTCTCATGATATAGACGTGGTTGATGATCAATTGGTCTTGAGAAAGTCGAGAGTTGATGTAAGCTGATGATTGGTGGTAGTAACTCAAGTAATTGGAATTCTTTCTCCTGGATAGATGATTGAGGCCTCAGTATCAGTCAAAGCTTAGAGGTCTTGAATATCTGGGCAGTTCAAGAGTAAATAAATCACACTTTGTGGAGGTCATGGAGACAGCAAAGAAGGATTTCTGAAAGACAATAAAACTGCAGCAGTTCACACTGAACCTTGCTTGAAAACACTGATTGATGATGAGAATCCACCTGTGACCTTTGACAAGTCTTCACCCTGATTCACCCTGTTGTAATACATCAGATTGAAATTCTGGATTCAGTTCCTTGTGGCTGCCAATTTGGGTATCAAGACAAGTTCAATAAGTTTAACTTGGCCGAAGAAAACTTGAAGATTCCGAAAGGATGAGAAAAGAAGAAGATGGAAAGGCTTTCAACTGTCATCAGTTTCCCTTTTGCAATTACAAGAGGAAATGATTAGTAATCAGATGAACTGCTTTTCTGATTATAACTCACCTTGAGTGAGCTGAAGCCTTGTATATCTTCAAGATTGGCTTAGTTGCCATTTTAAACCTTATATACTGGATAGCAGAATTTATAACTGTTTTTGCTCAGACAGACTTTATTGAATGTATTCTGAAATTGCTTTGTGGCTATTAGAAATTATATGATTCAGAGTTGGAGGCCAGTTTGATGATGACTCTAATATTGGATTATTCACTTGATTGATCTTCCATCTTGAAATTTATCAAGGTCTTCTGTAGACACGACTTTGCTTTCACAAATCCTTCGACATCTTTGGTGAACCCGATGTGAAAGCGTCGCAGAAATTTCAGGATGGGAGATACTTCAGCATCCATTTCAGCCTCTTCTACAATTCCAGTTGCGTCCTCTACTGCAGCTCCATCAATGACTGCTGCGTCAAGTACTTCAACATATGATCTAAAGCAGATTTTGCAGAATATGTCCATGTATATGCAACTTCAAAATCAGCAGACACAATTGTATATGCAACAGCAGCAGCAATTGCATCAACAGCAGTTGTCTCAGCAAAGGCAACTATATTCGGAGCAGAAGAATGCAATTAGCGTGACTAAGGCGATTGAAGCAGTTGAGAATGAGAAGAAGCTATTTGATGGCCGTAATGTTTCATCATATTTGAAGACATATGAGATCAAGATGGGGTTTTTTGGAGTTCCAGCTAGACTTATGAGTAAGTATTTCCTTCGTCTTGTCACACCCGCCTTGAGGGCGAAAGTGACTGATCTTTTTATTCAAAATTCGCATTGGCAAGATTTTAAGAAGGCCCTGAAAGAAGAATATTTCCTTGAGGACTTTGGTATGGCTACACGGCGGTCATTCCGAGAGTGGGTCTACATGCCAAACAAAGGTCTAGCTACTTTAGAGTTGATTTGAGAATTTGAAGAGAGGTATAGTCAGCTTGATACCATTGAAAAAAGAGCATTAGATGTTGAGAAAGTTGAGCTTTTCTTGCAAGCTGCAGACCCTGCTCTTCAGGAAGAATTGGGAGAGCTTCTTGAGGATCGCACAAAGCCTATGGGTCTTAAAACAGATTGGCAAGATGCCCAGGATGCAGTCTCGACTTTGACCAAGAGAAGGATATGGAAGACCCGCCTACAGAATGGTTCTATGACACCGACACCGTCATCTACTCCTATTCCTGCTTCTATCCCTGTTATTTCTTCTTCTCCTCAGCCAGTTTCTTGGCCTATGCCAGTGCCTACTGTTTCTACTCCTCCTATTCCTCTTGCTCCAAGACCGATGCCGGCTCCTTCTGCTCCAAAACCATCCACTCCGTCGGTGCCTACCTCTCTTGATGATATAATCAAAGGCATAACAGATTTGACACTGGAGTCAGTTAAAGCGGAGTTGGTGGGAAAATTGAAAGAGCAGTTTGCTTCGACTGCGCCTACTATTTCTTCTACTGCTCCTACTGCACCTAGGAGTGCTCCTAATGCACCTAGGAGAGATCGAAGATGTATTTGGCATGATAGTACGGACCATCAGCATTGCAGGGATTGTGAATCTTTTCAGGATGCAAGGAGGAAGAATTTGGTATTTTGGGGACAAGATGGTAAGATTTGGTTGACAGAAACAGGAGCTCCGCTTGCTACCAACTTTGGGAAAGGCGGAATGAAGAAGTTAGTGGATGACATGGCTGCACGTACTTCTTATGTGGCAGGTAGAGGAGGTGCTTCTGCATATGGAGTTCAGATTGAGAAGGGATTAGAGAATCAGTCAGCATTATGGACTTATGCTATGGAGACTGCAAACAAGGGAAAAATTTAGCAAACTGTTTTGACTAGTGCAGGCTCTAGCATCAGATCTGAGACAGGTTGGGATTCGCCTGTTGACAGGTACTCTATTTATGCCTACTTGGCTAATTCTCAGGGAGCAGATGTACTTGTTGAGGAGAAGCGTAAGAGGGATGAAGAAAATCCAAGTGCAGCTAAAAAGACTAGAGGGGGTGAGTTTGTTACTCCACCTACTACAGGACCGTCTTTGAGACCAGGGCCAGAACGACAGATGGAAGATGCTCAAAAGAGAGAAAAGAGGCAAGAGCCGAGAGAGAGAAAGCAGCCAGGGTTTAGATTGATGTCTGATATTGAGACATCAACGGACATGAAGAAAATCTTTAATGATAAGATACTTGGCAGTGAGGTGACTTTTACTATTTCTGAGGTTTTGGGCATCTCGAAAAGAGAGTTTCAAGATCAGTTTCAAGAGGTCCTGAAGAGGAAAAGACATACATTGCCTACTACTGATACACAGGGAGTTTTGATTGGGGAGTTGGATGAGGATGAGGATGAGGTTATGGTTGAGAATGCTTCTATTTTTCCACAGATAGAGAAGAGAGTTCAGCCTATGCATTATGCTAAAACTGATGAGCCTGTCTTGATACCGCGTAGTCACTTTTCGCAGAGTCATTGGGCTAGGGCAACTACAGAGACGATGGTAAAAATTGGAGAGAAACAGGTGCCTTATGTTGCTTTGGTGGATCATGGTTCAGAGATTAATCTCATAGTTCGTGGAGTTTATGAGAGTAACAGATGGCCTATGGATGTAGAGCATGGGTGGTGTATGAGAGCTGCCAACAACACTGCACGTGATTTGTATGCTACCTGTCCCAGTGTCAGGGTTTCTATTGGAGATGTAGAGGAGGATTTCCATTTCTTTGTGCAGGATTCATGCTCTTATCCCATAATTCTTGGACAGCCATTCATCACAGAGATGCGTATGGAAACAAAGGTAATGGATGATGGATCTGCTTATGCACGGTTTCGCAATAAAGATGGCATGAGAGCAGTTCAGTTTATGACTCTGTGTGTGAACCATGTTAGAAACAGGGATACTCTTAGAGATGCACCTTTGCCCACTGTGAGGGATTCGGTTTTTCATTAGGTACCGCCGTTTCGCGAGACGACGGTGGTACAGAGCAGAGGAGATTGGAGTTCTCGCCTCCTGGCAGCAGTGTTTTCTCCTCCGGTTTTGTTGGGATTTCAGCAAACAGTTCAATGAGTTATCAGAAGACTTCTAAGTTGCCTAGAGCTGCCAGGCAGTACATATACAGGAAGGAGTAAAATTTGAAAAATGTAGGAATTTTAGAGGATGATGAGCATATAGATGGGATGTATGACAGTATGATTTGTGCAGATACGATAACAGAGATGGGAAATATGTTGAAAGCTTATATGCAGAGTTGTCACAGTAATGTATTAGTGCAATCCCTGGATATGTTTCATGAAATTGCAGATTTTGTGTCACAGATAGAGTCAGAAGCTGAGGTGACTCAGCAAAAAGTGTTGAGTGCTGAAGAAATTCAGCAAACAGAGTTTCCGACTGATTATGATCAGCTTACAGAGACACAGAGGGCTGAAAATTTTCAGCCAACAGAGTTTACTACTGAAATATTTCAGCATCCAGAGTTTAGGGCTATTCCTATGCAGTCCATAGAGCAGAGGGCTGAGGATATTCAGCCATTGGAGTGCAGAATTACTGATTTACAGCAAGATTTGAGTAATGCAGAAGAGCATAATGAAGCCAGGGTTGACACGAAATACAAGACTGTGGATAAGAAGGTGAAGCCGGTAGCTGTACCGCTTCCACCTGACAGTGATCAGCAAATAGAGAGGGCTACCAAACAGCCAATTTTGAGGAATCCGAAGCATATAGGCCATAAATTTTCAGCAGAGACTCTTGCTGAATTGAAAATTGGAAATGGTGATTTCTTGCTACCCACAAAGAAGCAATGCTTTCAGGAGATGCTTGAGCGACATGGAAGGGGGTTTGCTTTTTTCCCGCATGAGATTGGATGTGTGAATCCGGATATTGTTGCTCCTATGGTCATCTTTACTATTCCTCATATTCCATGGAACCTCCGACCTATTCCAGTGCCTAAGGCACACCTGCCAAAGCTGATTGATTTATTGAATGAGAAAATCAGGATGGGAATTCTTGAGCCTTCATCTGCACCATACTCAAACAAGTGGTTTACGGTTCCAAAGAAGAATGGTACTCTTCGATTTATACAGGACATGCAGCCAATAAACAGAGTTACTATCAGGAATGTTGGTATAGGTCCAATTGTGGATGAGTTTGTAGAAGCATTTGCTGGACGTGCCATCTATCTTTAGGTGATTTATATTCGGGATATGATCAGTTTCAGTTGGCTTTGGAAAGCAGGGACATAACCACCATGAGAACTCCTATTGGGCTTGTCAGGATATGTACCTTGCCTCAAGGTGCCACTAATTATGTTGCACGTATGATGAATGCCATGCATAAGGTCCTTCGTGATTACATACCTCAGCTTACCATGCCTTTCTTGGATGATGTGCCCATTAAGGGGTGTGCAGAAGAAGAGAAGAATGAGAGTCTAAATGAGCAAGGATGCAAATACTTTGTGGCTGATCATATTTTAGTTTGTGAAAAGATTTTGGCCAGGTTAAAAGAAGTGAACTTGACACTATCAGGGCAAAAATCTGTTTTTGGAGTGAATGAGGTTGTCATTGTTGGACATATGTGTGGATATTATGGCAGGAAACCCTCACCTGATAAGGTGGATGCTATAGGCAAGATTACGGAGTATTGTTCTACCACTTCAGAGGTACGGAGATTCATTGGAGCTTGTGTGTTTTATATGATTTGGATACCTCATTTTGCACACATAGCAGATTGTTTATATCAGCTGCTTCGAAAGGGGCAGAAATTCTATTGGGATGAGAGCCACACTAGAGCCATGCGGAAATTGAAAAAGTTATTGCCGATTGCTCCTACTCTTAGGAAAGCAGATTATAATTGTGGAAGGCCTATTGTATTGACAGTTGACACTAGTCCAATTGGCATAGGTTGGGCTGTGGGTCAAGATGATGCAGATGGAAACAAGTATGCTATTCGGTTTGGGGCGAAAGTCCTAAACGACAGACAGAGGAGATATCTGCAAATCAAGAGGGAGTTACTGGGGATTGTTACGGCTCTCAAATGTGACAAGGAGTACTTTATTGGAGCTTCAGTTGTGGTAGAGACAGATTGCTTGCCATTGATAGGTATGATTACGAGTTGCTCTACTCCGGATATAGCTATGCTGAGATGGATTGCATACATCAAGTCATTAAATCCAGAATTTAAACACATAGCTGGGAAGGATAATCCAGTGGCAGATATGTTGTCTAGAGCCAGATATGATGATGAGGAAATATTACTTGTAGAAGAGGATGATGCAGAAATTTCAGCCGCTATGGTTGATCATGTTTGTCATGTCTATGATATTGTGGCTTTCATAGAAGAACTCTATGTTGGAGATTGGTTGCAGATTGGCAAGTACCTTAGTACACTAAGCAAAAGAGATGAATGGACAGATGAAGAGTTCAAGAAGATCAGAAGAAAAGCCTATGGTTATTTTCTTAAGGACGGATTTCTTTGGAAGCATCCGAAGAAAAGAGGTGGATTACCTTTGCGGGTTGTCTGCGATAGAGAGACACAGTTACAGGTGATGAGGGAGTTTCATGAGAGTCCTTGGGCTGGTCATAGAGGAGTGTGGGCTACTTATGAGAAAATCAAGGAGAAATATTGGTGGAAAGGCATGTATAGAGATGTTTCTCACTTTGTAGAGACTTGCAGAGATTGCCAGATGTATTCGATAGTGCGTCATCAAGATGAGCTTCATCCAACCTATCCGCTATGCATTCATTATAAGTGGGTAGTTGACTTGGTTACTATGCCTATGGGTCTATGGCAGATGAGGTATATTGTTTTGGCTAGAGAGGATCTTACCAATCATGTTGAGGGCAGATCTTTGAGAACGAAGACCACTAGTGCAGTGTGTAAGTTCTTATTGGAAGAAATTTTCTGCAGGTATGGCTGTGTGGGTAAGATCATTTCGGATCGCGGTGAATTGGATGCAGATGAAGCTAGGGAGTTTTTCTCTCAACTAGGAATCAAGTTGGCTCTAACCACAGCATACAATCCAGAGGGAAATGGGAAGAGTGAAAGAGGGCATCCGTCGATAGTGAAAGCATTAGCCAAAGCATGCAGAGAACGGATTGGAGAATGGCTGAGACTTCTACCATTTGCTTTGTGGGCTGATCGTACGACTCACAGTGTTACCACAGGATATATGCCTGCAGAGTTGATGTATGGTCAGAAACCGGTTATGCCGATTGAGACTTGTGCTTTGACTTGGTCAGTTTTACCTTGGCAGGAGGATTTGACGAGAGAGGAGCTCTTAGCTCTTCGGATTTGACAGTTGGAGAGAAGACCAGAGGATATTCAGCTAGCTATTGACAGGTTGAAGGTTGCTAGACTAAGAAATAAGGACAGATTTGACAGCATGCATCGCTTGCGGCCTAGAGCAATAGAAGAGGGAGACTGGGTATTAGTCTTTGATAGCAGCCTTGAAAATCAGCATACTGTACTTCGGAAGATGGTGAAAAGATGGTTTGGGCCGTACATAGTCAGACATGTCTTTGATAATGCAACATATGAGTTGACAGAATTGGATGGGACAGTGCTTAAAGTGCCTATTGCAGGAAAAAGAATCAAGATTTTTAAGAAAAGAGATGATGAGGATTATGCATTGGAAGAATTTGCAAGAGAAGAGCAACGAGAAGAAACTCCAATAGAAGAGACAGATGATATGACAGATAATCTTGTTGATATACCGAAAATGCTCAATGAAGAGATTGATCTATTTGTGGATCTTGATGATAACGATCATGGGTAGTTGGCCCATCACGAGGATGCGCAGGATTAGAGGGGGTGTATGTCGTATTGCTGCGCATCCGAGGTGTGAAATCCACCCAAAAGTTGTGTGTGGGAGTTGATATTTTGTACATACTTAGTTGTCATGTTTGCATCTTTATTCTGCATGGTAATATAGTAAAGAGGGGTCTTTTACTACCTTTTCTTTCAGCTGCGGTTGCACCTGATAGGTCCTCCTTCAATAATGGTGGGCATGAAGGGATGCTTTCAGCCTATGTTGAGCAGGGTAGATTGGAGAATTCCTTGCGATTGTATAGACAAATGCAAGAAGAAAAGGCTCAGCAAAGGTGGTGTGTTTGGAAATAAGAAAATCACTTCACGCTGATGCCAAGAGGCAGGGTTTCACTTTAGATGCTTTTGTTGGCAATGCTCTCATACATGTGTATGGCAAGTGTGGAGGGCTCGCAGAAGCAGAGAATATGTTTATTGGGCTATTAGAGCATGATACTTTGTCTTGGCGGTTGATGCTTTCAGCATACGTTGAGCATAGTGAGGGAGACAAGGCTCTGTAGTTTTTTTTTCTAAAATGCAAGATGAACAAGATATGATCATAATTTACTCTTGGAAAACACTCTCATACGTGCATATGGGAGATGTGGAAGCATGGAAGATGCACTGGTGGTGTTTTGTATGATTCCTCAGTATGCTATCGTAGCAAAACAGCTAGCGAAGTATGAGCCTAGCAGTGACCCATACAGCTTCACGGAGCAATTCGAGCAAGTATGTGAAGCAAACAGTCTTACTGACCTTGCGCAATGCTCTCAAGCTTTTGGCATGTGCTTAGGTGATAAGGGGAGAATCTGGTATTCTAGCCTCGATGACGTAGAACATACAAACTTTGCTCGCCTTAAGGGCCTCTTCATCAAGAGATTCTCGGAGGCAGGGTATTCTAACAACCTCATTGTCTGGTTGATGAATATCAGCCAAAGGGAGAAGGAAGACGTCAGGGACTATGTCACTCATGTGCGTAGCCTCTTCAAAAGGATCCCTGCCAATGAACGATTTACTGAGAGGGCAGTGTCTACAGTATTCATGAATGGAATTCGGAGTGAGGAGCTCTATAAGGCTTTGGTCAGTAACTCTACCTTGCAACGAGATGTGCTAGCTAGAGTTTTCAAAGAGGCAATATGTGTAGATGATCATCTTAGGGAATGAAGCATGAGGACTACCAGTCGAGAAAGTGCAAATCAGAGGGATCCAGAGAGATCAACTATTTCTGGAGAAAAAGCAACCGCTAGCGTGCAGGAAAAGGGAAAGAGTATGGACCAAGGCCAAAGATGGCGGAGATGAGAATGGAGATTGCACGACTGCAGGAACTGATAAGGAAACCTACACGATCGCATGTACAGTGTATATACTATGGTGGCAATCACCTCCTAGCTGAATGCCAAGATCCTAGATCTAGGCCATGCTCAAATTGTGGTAGATTCGGGCATGATGCATTGCATTGCAGGATGCCGAGGAGATTCCCATATGCACAATAGTACAATGCTCAAATTGTGGTAGATTCGGGCATGATGTATTGCATTGCAGGATGACGAGGAGATTCCCATACGCACAGCAGTACAATCCTCCGTACTTAGGTAATAGACCACCCAATTTCTTTGGGAGGGGAGCCCAATTGGCACTCCTTGCACCAAATGACTCAAGACCTACCGTACCTAGGCTAGAGATGAACCCAACAGGTATACCAAGACCACTAGGGCCTTTTGTAACCCACCCACCAAGCGATGCTCTAGTTCACTATGTGGAAGAGCCTAGTGAAGAGGAGACATATGTCAACCCGTACATATCCTATGACGAGGAGGGCAACCTAGTCCTGATGGACTATCGGCTAGTGCCAGTGATGGCATTAGGTAGAGGAAGAGGCAGAGGCTTTGGAGGGCCAACCCATGCTGGACCTGTGGCCATCCAGGCCACATTTCATCACGTTGCCCAGAGAAGGAACCGGCTAACAAGGATAGACCAGATCTCCGATGCACAGAATGTGGGATCACTCACCTGTTTCCTGATTATCCTAGGCAGAAACCATCAGTTAGCTCTGCCAACATACCATTAGTACCTCTGGGACTATTTGGAGTGGAAACCTTTGATAGTGAGGACACATCTATCCCACTACACGTTATGATGCGAGCTCAAACAAGGCAGGCAGGTGTCTCCTTGCCTGGACCAAGTAACCTTGACACAGCCTCAATAGGAAAGAAAAGCCAAAGGAGAAGGAAAAAGAGAACAGACGCGAAGATAACCCTTAAAACGACATTAGTGCCAAGGTAGGGGAATATCCCCATCCCAAATGGCAACTCGAAGCTATAGCCAAAGTCAAGGAGTAGGTCAAGGATGCCCAGGAGCACCTCAAGGATGTTGAACCCATACTAGAAGATCCAATGCACGATTTTTCCAGCGTGAGCACACTAGTCTGACCCACAAAACCACAAACTAAAAGTGTATCCTTGCATCAGGGGGCAACTCAGCAGCAAGGAAAAAGGGGGACTTACCAGGGCAGACAGAATGCATGGCCCAGGAGTGCTAGCCTTAGGGGAAGACAAAAGCCCAGCAGTCTCCTTGCAACCTTGCTGTCCACCCCAGTAATTCTAAGCATAGAAGACCTACTTAGGCAGAATCCTTCTTTATGGCAGGAGTTAAAAGATTTGGTGGAGGGACACACTGGACTTATGGGTGCTGATCAGCAAGATCATGATGCAGTTACGCAAATCCCAAGTCTAACTCTACACTCAACTCCTAAGTCATTGCACATCAATGCTTTCTAGGAAGGCACTGAAATGCATGCAGTCCTACCTATTCTAGCCTTAGGAGATATGCTGCAGAAAGGAATTGTAGACACAGGCGCCGGTGTTAGTGTACTAAGCCATGCAATTTTAGAGGCATGGGGAAAACCTCCTGTAGAGACTGCTAGGTTCAATGTCACGTTAGCAAATGGAATGAAGGTAAGGCCATTCGGAGTCTTAAAGAACTGGCCAGTAAAGATTGCAGGTGTGCAATTTTCCGTGAATTTCATTGTCATGAACGGAGTGGACTACGACATACTGCTAGGCCAACCTTGGATGAGAAATGCTCGAGTCATTGAAGATTGGGGGAATGGTTTGATCCTCCTAGGGAGCACAACTGAAGCAGTAAGGGTGGAGATGGACACTTGGAAAATGACCCCCGTTGACCTAAATGCCATCTCAGTCATGCTGAAAGGTGATACTCAAACGGCAAACCCTATGGATCACTCACTAAATATATTCCCTGCCCTGAGGATGAGCGGGATTGGATGCACGTCTTGGCAACCATTGACCTACCATTCTCAGATGAGGAAGAACTATATCGGCAAGCTGCTAAAGCCGCAACCATGCCAATAGAGGAGCCAACTGTGCCACTTTGCATGATGGCAGGAAGCTCACTCAACCCAAGGAAACCTGTCTCGTTCCATATCCCATTAGATCCATATTCCCCACTACTTTCTGATCTCAAGCATGAGATAGAGAAATCAAACTCCCTTTCAACTTACCTCTTGAAATCTTTAAAAAAAACAAACACTTTGTCCTTTTGTTTCAAGATATACACCCAAGTATATATGCTGAAATCATCTATGAAGCTGACATAATACTTGGACCCACCAAGAGAAACATTATGGGGGGCTACTCCCCATACATAAAAATGTATCAAGTGTAATGGTTTCATGCTATTTTGAACATGCTTAACAAATGGAAAGCAATATTTTTTTCCAAATTGGCATATCACACACATGACTGAGTTCACTATATGCAAACTATGGAAAACCTGTCACAAGCTACTTTCGTTGCATAATTTTGCAGCCACTAAATATTCACATGTCCAACCCTTTTGTGCCATATTACCAAGTCTCTAACAATGCCCACCATGTGCAAGTATGGCTGATTTCAACTAAGGTAATGCCACATCTAATTGAACATTCTATTATGTTGGTGGCCTCGTGTAATGAGTTTACTGTTGAGATGGCAAGCTCAACACGTGCAAACATTGATGATGGACCGCCTGGCTAGATGGGTCTGCACATCTACACTTAATATTTTGGTGGTCATTATGATACTCACATGGCCACCGACTTATCACTTATTATATTTAGTTTGTTACACCTACCTAAAGTTGGCAAAGATATAGCACTAGTTGATTAGTGTAGTCTGTTATGCACTGTTTGACTTAGTTGGCCACTTTCCTTTATGTTGTATCTTTTCTATACTTTGTGTACATTATATAGTGTGTGGAAAAAGATGAAGAAATCAGCAAGAAAATGTTTTGGCCTCCATCTCTCTTCTTGTGTTCTTGAGTGAGCTTCCTCCTATGTATACAATGTGTGCTTGGCACAGCAGCTCAAGTAAGTCCTTCCACCACACGATTCTTGACATGGTATCAAAGCCACACCACTGAGAGAGGCTAATTTTGAAGGCTGAAGTGAAGGAGAAGAAGCAAGGTTTGAGCAAGCAAGCAACGGGTAAGAAGGTCTCCCATTCTTCCACTCTCTCTCTTGGATAGTGCATGTGGAGGCACCGGAAGCATGGTAGAGTGAAAATCTCAGATTGCTGTGAGATTTGGTGTGCAAGCAAAGCACTGTATATTCTGTAGATGAGCCCTTTAGGAATTTCCCACAATTCTTTTTGGCATCTAAGACCGTTTTAGGCCCTGTTTTAGAGCCACAAAGTTGCGGACAATAGTTTCAGGGTACACTGTGATTTTGGTTGTATTGACCAAACATGGGTGCACATGTTACATATTTTGAATCTATAATTTTTGAGGTGTTTCCCAAGAAGCAAATATAAGGTTCATCTGCAAACAGGTTGCAGATTACATGTACTATTGAGCAATCAGTAAAAAAGGTTGCTTGGTGTATTGCTGTGCACTTGTTGTGAAAGGCTACAGAAGACTAGCTTGTTGTGTTGTATCCTTTTTTGTGATAATGGCAGAGAACAGTGGTAATCCCATTATTGAGAAGCTCGACAATAACAACTACCCTTCATGGAAGTTCCATGTGACAAACTTCCTCATTGGAAAGGGCCTTTATGAGTTATGACAAAAAGGTGATGTATTGGCTATCTACAGTCTGTTTGTTATGCAGTATATGATAAATGTAGTTATAGGAAAGGGGACACATGATGATGCATAGTATGTCGATTCAAGTGCATCTAATCATATGACCAGTCATGTTGAATGGTTTGGAGAGATGCAGGACTTACAAAATCCAGGTTATGTGTAGACGGGTGATAATTCATGCCACCCAATTTCACACATTGGGAATGTTCCCTTGTCCTTGTATGACGGCCAGACAAAGAGTCTAATAGATGTATTACATGTGCCATCAATCACAAAGAATCTAGTATTTGTTGGCCAAATGGTAGAGCAAGGGTTGCAGGTTCGATTCAATGCAAAAGGTTGTTTTGTAGAAGATTTTAATTATAAGTGCAGGTTGGTCGCAAAAGGAAGTAGAGTTGGCCGCATATTCACTTTAGATGCTAGAATTCCTGCAATGGATGCTGCTATGTATGCTAAAGGAAAAGGAGTGGTTGCAGACATTGAAATATGGCATGAACGTATTGGACATGCAAATGTGCAGAGGTTGAAATTAATGCAGTCTAGAGGATTGGTTACAGGAAAGTTTATGAAGCATGCCAGTTTGGTAAGCAAGCAAGACAACTCTTCTCTCATGACAAAGAAGTGAGCAGAAATATACTTGATGTAGTGCATAGAGATGTTTAGGAGCCTACACAGATTGTATCTCTTGGTGGCAACAAATACTTTGTCGTATTTATTGATGACTGTTCAAGGAAGCTATGGGTATATTCATGAAGGAAAAGAGTGATGTATTTGAGCACTTCAAATCTTTCAAAGCAGCTGTTGAAACAGAAACAAGCTTGAAAGTGAAGGGTTTGAGATCGGATGGAGGGGGAGAGTACCTCTCTAATGAGTTTAGTGGCTTCTTGAGGACTCATGGGATAAAGAGGCAATTTACTTGCAGGTATACCCCACAGCAAAATGGGGTTGCAAAAAGAAAAAATAGGCATATTGCAAAAGTTGCACATGTATTAATGGCTGAAAAGAATATGCCAAAATATTTTTGGTCTGAAGCTATCCATACTACTGTCTATATTATGAACAGAACCCCCACAACTGCAGTTCATGGGATGACTCCCGAAGAATGCTTTATAGCAAGAAGCCCAATGTATCACACTTGAAGGTATTTGGCTGCGTTGCACATGTTCATGTGCCAGATGAGCCATGGAATAAGCTTGATCCAAAGGCTGAAAAATGTAATTTTATTGGATACTCTTTAGAGAAGAAAGGGTGTCATTGTTATAATCCTATCACATGTGAGTTCAGAGTGATCAGGAACGTTATTTTTGATGTGATGAGTAGTTGGTATGCACCTCTGGTGATGTATTAGATTATGATAATGATCATGATAGCTATGTGCGCAGAAAGAAAAGCAAGAATCACGGAGTCTTAGTGGACTAAAAACATCATGTGATACTACACCTATAGTGAGCCCTTGGTCTAGGAGACTAAGGAGTAGCCCCACATCCTTAGGTGTATCTATAAATGTTGCAGGAAAAGACAAAGGAAAGAAGAAAGTGTTGGATGGTAATTATGCATCTACTAGTCATTTGGGATTTAATGGAGATTCTAGTGGTTCAAAGAGTTTGGATGATGAGCTTGGTATTCCTTCAGTCAGGACACTGGGTGTACAGAGAGCTCATTGTAATGTAAAGGCTCCATTGAGTGATCCAGTGGTACGCGGGTCTAGCAGGGTCAAATACCTTGTTAAAAGATTTGGCTTTGAAGGTTATGCAGCTCACCATTATGCTTATATGGTGAAACTAGTTGAGGATGTTGAGCCCACTTGTTTTGAGGATGATGTTGGTCATGCTCATTGGGATGCAACAATGGATGAGGAGATGGCTGCATTAGAAGCCAATAAGACTTGGGATTTGGTACCCTTGCCCAAGGGTAAGAAAGCTATTGGCTGTAAGTGGGTTTACAAAGTCAAGCATAATGCAGATGGTTCAACTAGCATGTATAAGGCTAGGTTGGTTGCAAAAGGCTATGCTCAAGCATATGGCATAGATTATGAAGAGACATTCAATCCAGTTGCTAAGATGGCAACTGTTAGATGTGTGATTGTTGTGGCAGTAGCCAAATGTTGGAGTTTGTAGAAAATGGATGTTAAGAATGCCTTTTTGCATGGTGAATTGCAAGAAGAAGTGTATATGGAGTAGCCAGCAGGTTAAGAGGATTTAGAGCATCCCACATGTGTGTGCAGGTTAAAGAAGGCACTCTATGGGTTGAAGCAAGCACATAGAGCATGGTCTGACAAGATTGGAGAGTATCTTGTCAATATTGGATTTTGTATTTTCGATGCTGATCACTCACTTTATGTGAGAAGGGGAGATGTAGGTTTGGTCATCATAGTCATTTATGTGGATGACTTGATTATTATAAGTGGCAGTGACAATGTGATTGCTGAATTTAAGGACTTCTTGAAGAAGAAGTTTGAGATGAGGATTTGGGTGAGCTGAGATACTTTCTTCGTATTGAGGTGATCAAATGTGATGATGGTATATGGCTATCCCAAAGGCAATATGGCTTGGATATGCTATCCAAGTATGGTATGACAACATGTAAGCCTCTTTCAGTACCATTGGATCAAAATGTGAAGTTGAGTGCCGACATTGGGGATGAGATAGAAGACCCTACTATGTTTAGGAGGACAGTAGGGAGTTTGATTTACATGACTATCATAAGGCCAGACTTGAGCTATGATGTTGGCCTTGTTAGTCAGTTTATGTAGATGCCTAGAAAGCCTCATTTGGATGTAGTTAGATGTGAAGTCCACTTTACATTATGGACTTTTTTATGAGGCAGGTAAGGATGTACAAGTCTTTGGATACACAGATGCAGATTGGGCTGGTAGCATGTCAGACAAAAGATCTACTAGTGGATTCATGTTTTCCCTTGGTAGTGCAGTAGTTACATGGAGCAGTAAAAAGTAACCTATAGTTGCTTTATCGAGTACGAAGGCTGAGTATAGAGGTGCTGCTATAGCAGCATGTGAGGTGTATGGCTGCAAAGGTTATTAGGTGATCTGGATGTGCAGGGAGATGGTCCAATTGTCATTCATTGTGACAACATGAGCAGCATACAATTAGCTAGGAATCCACTGTTCCATGCTAGGACAAAACACATTGAGATGCACTACCACTTTGTGGGAGAGAAGGTACTTGCAGGAGAGATTGACTTGGTATAAGTCAGCACATAGGATCAGATAGCTGACATTTTCACAAAGGCATTGGGTGTAGAGAAGCTTCGAAAGTTCGAAGCTTACTTGGAGTTGTAGAGATAGAGTTGAGCTTGCGGGAAAGTGTTGAGATGGCAAGCTCAACACGTGCAGACATTGATGATGGACCGCCTGGCTAGATGGGTCCGCACGTCTACACTTAGCACATTGGTGGTCATTATGATACTCACATGGCCACTGACTTATCACTTATTATATTTATTTTGTTACACCTACCTACGGTTAGCAAAGATATAGCACCAGTCGATTAGTGTAGTCTGTTATGCACTGTTTGACTTAGTAGGCCACTTTCCTTTATGTTGTACTTATGTACATTATATAGTGTGTGAAAGAAGAAGAAGAAATCAGCAAGAAAACGTTTTGGCCTCCATCTCTCTTCTTGTGTTCTTGAGTGAGCTTCCTCTTATGTATATAGTGTGTGTTTGACGCAGTAGCTCAAGCAAGTCCTCCCACCACACGATTCTTGACATTTACAGTCATTACCAAACTCTTCTATAAAAAAACCATGCTTATTAAAGTGAAATTGCTAGTTCTGCTCTGTCATCTGGCCTACCAACAGCAAGTTTTTTGTGATGAAAGGAACATGTAATACATCATGCAAAATTTTCTTCTACCCATCATGAATGACCAAGGGTACTACACCCTTATTCTCAATGCTATGTTGCATATCATCTCCTATACACACATATCCATTCTTTTCAGGAACCATGTCTGTAAACCAATCATTATGAGGTGTCATGTGATTTGAGGCTTATAATCAATGTATTAGATATAATCTATTTTGGTCTCTTTAGCAACGTAGTTCTGAACAACTCAAAGCTCTTCTTGAGTTAACCTTTCAAGGCATCCAACTCATCATGAACACTCACAGCAATTAACATATCATCCACATAGAGGACCAAAACCATAAGATTGCCATGATCCTTCTTCATGCATAAACCTAGATCCATATCATTTTGGGAATATCCTTATGAATTCATAAAGGCATCAAACTTGTGGTACCATTCCCTAGGTGTCTACTTAAGGCCATAAGGCTCTTCCTCAATCTACACACTAGGTGTTCCCTACCATGTTCTACAAAGACCTTAGGCTACTCCATGTAAATATCATCATGCAAGTCCCCATGAAGAAAAGATGTCTTGACACCCATCTAATAGAGATGCAAGTCAAGCTGAGCAACCAAAGCTAGTACCAAATGTAGGGTAGTCATCTTCACAACATGAGAAAAGACATAATCAAAGTTCACACTATGTTCCTTCTTGAAGCCCTTAGCAACCAATACCGACTTGGGACACCCAAGGGTACTTTTCAACTTGTACATCCACTTGCATGGAAAAGCACACTTGCCATTAGGGAAAGGAACAAAATTCCATGTATGATTTTTTTGCAAGCTGTCATACTCTGACTGCATGGCCCTCTCCCAAGAGTGGATGTCACCTCTGTGCATGGCCTCATCATAAGAAAGAAGCTCACTAGCATCTATCACCATAATATAATCCATAGAGGGCTCAAATTGTGCAAGCTATCATCTATCTCGAGTAGACCACTGCAAAACTAGCTATGGGACCTATACATCTTGTGGAGCATCAGGGACCTGGGCCATTGGGACATCAGCTACTACTATTGTAGGCTATTTAGTTGGTTGTACAATAGCAAGAAGCTCCTCCTAAAATATTACCCTACATACTTCAATGGCATGCTTAGGCTACTTATGCATTTTCTTCTTATGGAAAGCAACATCCCATAGGCTATAGTCCATCTCACCTACATCCCCATAACCAATAAAGGTGCATTTCCTAGACTTAGAATCCAGTGCGCTTGTCCTTGGGTACATGGTAGAAAGTCTCACAACAAAAGATACACAAATGAGCATATGAGGGAGGTTTTCCATACCATACCTCCTCTATAATCTGATAGTCAAGAGCAGTACATGGGGACCGATTTATCAAGTATACGATGGTAGTAACTACCTCAACCCAAAAATGTTGTGGTAAGCCTACTTAGCTAAGCATACTACAAACTTGCTCCTCCTAAATTATCCTATTCATGTGCTCAGCCAAACCGTTCTAGGGTGGGGTGTATGGGGCAGTCAACTAACACCACTTAATACCTCTCTCATCACAAAACTACTCAAAGGCTTTAGAGACATACTCGCCTCCATTATCTGACCTTAGGTATCTTAGTCTATAACTAGATTGATTCTCAACCAAAGCAAGCCAACACTAAAATGTAGCCAAGACTTATGATTTCTACTTAATAGGATATGCCTAGACCTTATGCATATAGTCATCAATGAAAATAACAAAATACTTCGTGCCACCTAACAACTTGTAGGACAAGCCTGCTATATAAACAATGATCACAAGACTCAAAGCACTTATAGTCAAGGGACAAAAGATACTGCAAATGAGTATATCTAGCCAAGGCAACGATGCCAAAGGCATACATGTGGAATTGCATCCACTACCAAAATATGGTCAACTAACGACCTAGATACAAGCAAGGGATAGAGAGTAGTGGACTTAGCATCATGTGTAATGATAAGATTTCCACAAGTAATCTTCCATGAGGAATCACAAAAGAAAGTACATAACCTGCATCATCCAAAGTGCTGGCAAAGATAAGGCTCTTCATGAGAGCTGGTATGCACATCATGAAGAGTAAACATGCAACCTAAACCAATGAACATCAACAATACCAAATATCTTGAGTGCCAGGTCATTATCCAAATGGACAAATCGAGTCAAACTGCAATAGGAGTAACACTGGACTTGCTAGGGACAATGTTGCAATCATCATTTTTGTTTTGTACTTTACCCTTGCCCTTTTCTTTGTGCTTGTCCTCATGCATCTTATGGCACTATGATTGAGTTTTCCCTTCTTTCCCATAGTAATGACAAGTCAATGAGGACTTATGGCCACATGACTTACTGGGAGTCTGTCTAATGATTGAGAGCGAGACCATTGAGAGTCTCTCCCATGATAGTCATTACCGCTCCTACCATTATTTCCTCTAACTGTCAAAGCATGAGAGGTGCGGGAAGCATCAATATTCTTTTTGTTAACCTCTTCAGTCTCATAGGAGTGCACCCTCTATATCCTACAATTGTAACACATCAATAGGTATGTTGGCACACATAACGGTGTGAAAGGTATCCCATGATTCAAGCAATGTAACTAAGAGGAACAAGGAGAGAAGAGTACCCTTGAATTCAATCCCTTGCAAAGACAAATTACTGATAATAGAATGAAACTCATTTAAGTGAGATGACATAAAAGTGCCCTCCTTCATGCAAAGGTCCATGAGGTTGCTTCAGCCACCATTCATGTGAGAAGTGGGGCTTTACTTATATAGACATTGTGAATCTTTTCCCATAATTCCCATGCAGACTGCCCATGAAAGACAACATTATAAAACACTTTCTTAGATAGGGATAATATGATGGTAGACTTATATAAGTCATCTAACTCAACCCGATCTTTTGCATCAATAAGTTTGAGATGGGCATCCTTATGTTTCAAAGGCCTAACTTGCATTTTCTACACTAAAACTTACTAGATTTGGGCCTTCCACTAGCTATATTTGGTGCCATCCAACTTGTCAATATTAAAGATAGCACTATCAGTCGAGCCACTAGCTAATGAAGGCAAACAAGTGCACCAACTATCAAAGCATGTTGCTATGATTACTACAAATAGCCCTAAAACCACTGCTAAATCAGGCTAAAAATAGGAGGTACTAACCAAGTAATGAGCTATCCACAAACTCGATGCAAAGAAGTGTCAAATGAGGGTGACTGGTTGCATAAACAATGTAGTAAATTGCAATTATAGCATCTTGAAGACGAAGTACATCAGTAAGAAATCAATGCGAAAGAGGGGTAGTCATTGATATAAGACAAACTAAAACTACCAAGGAATAGCTTCAACTAGCAATGCATGAATATGTGATTGGCACCAAGAACTGTCAAAGAATCAGTGTGTCAGACTGAGATACATCCCATAGGCATAACCATCATGTATAGAGTGGGTATTATGGGTAAAAGAAGAGACCAATTAAAGGCACAACAGACTTAGCAATGTAATGGAAACTCAATACTACATAACCAACCAAGATGCATACATCACTGACAACATTGTAACATGGATAGGTCCTGACCCATAACTAATGTTAGATTAGCCCACTAAGCATCAATTGTGTAAATAAAACATCACGAGAGCATATACATGCCATCAAGCCCCATGGTTTCACTATAAGACCCTCAAGCTCAACTCTGTGTCACCGAATTCTCAATGTAATATCCAAATGTCAAGAAGTGGCTCCCACTGGAATGAAAGTTAAATGACAAATGAGCAAACAAATCTCAAAACATCATGAAGAAGGCATCCATATATCCAAGATCCAAGTAGTATATATCTGGGAATATCCAATCCAAATAACTTGCAAAGCGCTTTAGTGGAGCATCAAATAACCATACATAACAGTGAATGACAATCAATATCAAGAGTCAAAGCTCCAATCTCAACTCAAAGGTAATCTAGAAGCATAACCAAGCATATAACATGAACCATAAGCATCGGTATATCAACCCAAGTAGTCGATAAAAGCACCCAAGAGTGATAGATATGTATTGCATTGATTGAATGAGCTTTATCCCTAGTTATTACAATAGTTAAAAACTTCTATAAAATTGAACAAAAGAGTGCTCAATTTAGTCCCATAGCATTCCAAATACATTGGTACAACATCCCTAGATGATCCGGCATCAAATAGACATCTTGGGAAGCATAAATGACCTCCAAAAAATAAATGAAGTATTGTTCTGAACTATATGATAGCAAACTATCACAAACTATGAATCAATGGCCAATCCCAATAGCTCCTATTGATGCCCAATCTCATGCCAAAGATGTTGAGGAAGATTACAAAGTTTGCCAAGAGTTAGAAGGAGTGCCAGGAGAGCTGGAGGATGGAGCTAAAATTGTCAAGGTGAGTGTGCAACAATAATAGGTGTTCAATTCACATTATTGTTGCTACTCATGTTGCTGGTATTGAGGCCTTGGGAGCACTCTAAGGTTCTCAAACAAACTGTGTGATGTCCTAGAACAAGTTGCAAAGGGGGGAAAGAAGCTGGGTAGAAGATAGAGCTCAATACATACCTCAGGGTGAAGAATCTATGGCTACCACCAAAACTGTGAACTAAAGCTCTTCTCCACAAGGTAAAGCAATGCTAGGTTGGGGCTCAAGCTCTCAAGGAAGATGGCTTTGATAGTAGTTGAAGGGAGTGAGCCCTGAAGTGGAAGCATGAAGCAGAAGCAAGAGCTATGGTGGAAGGAGCAAGAGAGAGAGAGAGAGAGAGAGAGAGAGAGAGAGAGAGAGAGAGAGAAGATATGGGAACTCCAATAGTCATAATGTGTGACCAGCCTTCCCTTTATTCAAATATGACTAAAATAATAAATAATGAAGTGATAATGATGGGTGCTCGCCAACACCTGTAGTGTATAGGTGTGTGGGTATGTGGGTACTATCAATGTAACTAATATACAAGCGGCTAGGCACATGCACCTTTACCCCCAACTCAAAGTGTAACAAGTAGGCCCCTTTATTTTTTACTTAACATTCACTAAGTGCTTTCTTACTTCTAAGTCCTTAAGGGGTCAGCAAATGATATGGACCCTCTGGTTTCTCTCCATGGCTTTCCCTTTTAAATATTTCACTGTTGTTTCATATATGGCTTGTCTATTTCTTAAACAAATGCCCTACATTGGGATGTACAATAATGTACCTCTACATCCATGAGCTAGCTACTCACAAAACTCACTAGAAAAACCATGTTATGCTCTCTAGGCTGGCACGACGCTTCTCCCATAGCAAACTTTGATGCATCAATGTGCATGTGGAATTTTATTGACTAGTCTAGGACTCGCAAGATGAATGTTGTAGTAAGATCCTTCTTCAACTTTTCACATGTATGCTAGCATTCCTCAATCCACTCAAAAACAATCAACAACTTGTACAAGGGTCAATCAATTAATACATAGTTCAATACAAACTATCAATAGTATCCTATATGCTCAAGAAAGCACTAAACACCCTTGTAGTCAATCAATGGTGGAAGATCAATGATCATTTTTATACATATATATGTTTTCTTTTTTGACAAGCTAGTAGTAATCCTATTCCTTGACACAACATGCCCTGGTATTGCACTTCAAGGGCTTCAATGAGAGATCATTGTGTCTTCATCTCCAACAATGATGCAAAGCTTCTCTAAGTACTCCTCCCGATTAGTATGAACATAGAGATCATCAACAAATACTTCCAGCCATTTTCATAACATGTCCTTGAAGATCACACACATAAGGCATTGGAAAGTAGCATGGATATTAGTTAGGCCAAAGGGCATGACTATATATGCAAACACTCTCCATGTGGTAGCAAAATTCATATTGTGCCTATCATTTAGATGAACCTGCACTTTGTTATATCTTGAAAATATATCCATGAAGTTGTAATCTTCCTTTCTTGCTACTCTCTCAAGTATGTGCTCAGTATACATAAGGGATAGTTGTCTCAATTTGTAGTGGCATTGACCTTTCTATAGTTCACACACACTCTAGTTTTCCATTTTTCTTGGGTGCAAGGACTATACAAGATACCCAGCCCATGTGCTCAATCTCGTAGAGATGAATCCCTCTCTTAAGAGTTTATCAATTTCTTCCTTAGTAGTATGAGCATGCTTAGGATCCATGGTTCTTGTCTTACTAGCATGGTGTCTTGGACCATAGGGATGTTATGTGTGACAATGCTACGGCCTTTTTCTTTTAATTCATCCATAGACGAAGTGAATATATCAAAGAATTATTTTAAGAGACTGACAAGATTAGTCTCCTCCTCTACCATTAGGTCATTTTGGCTAAGCAGGGCTTCTCCCCTTCATTGGCCAAGTTGGCTTTCTTAAATCTAGCAAGTCCTTCAAGTAGTTCATTGGTCTATCCCTATCATGATTTAGTCACATTTCTTGAAGTTTGTGAACCACTTGGGGAGATACTAGGGTTTCTTTTGTTGTTGGACCTTTGAATGTTTGGGTTATTTATTTCTAGCCTCTATCAAATTTTCATGCCATAAGTGGACTAGGAGTTTCCTCTTAGTGCATTGAGTCTCGGGTGGTCATCTCAAGGTCACTATCAAAGCTAACCTCGAATTTGGAGTTGACCTCAAATCCTTAGCTAGAAGAGAGAGTTTCACCAAGTGGTCATAGATTAGATTCAATGTGTGATTTGTACATATGTGTCAACTCAACTTGGTTCAATCTTGCCTATTCATAGTCCACAACATCAAAATGCTCTAACCATGATCATTCAGAATCCATTCGAATCACTCCTTTCTCTATAAGCAATATATTAGTTGCTTGTGTCTTTTAGTGCACAATTATTTTCTCAATTGTACATCCATTTGTATCATGATCGATGATCTCTACTTCATTGGTAGATGTTTCATTTCTAGAGTTGCAATCCATGTATTCATCATCTAAGTCTTCTTAGTCTAAAGACATATCATTTATTTGCTTATCAATTGCAATCATTTCTTCATTCTTTTTTAAGGGCCCAATTGTACAATAGATTCAAGTTGTGCACCTTGGTCCAATTTAGATACTCAAGAATTATAGCTAGCTCCAACTTATTCGTAGGAAGATGGTAGATCATGCAAGAAGATTTCTTTTTCAAGCTTCTAGACATCATGAAAAGAGGCACAATGGGCAAGTTGTCATCCTTAGGTATACGTTCATCCATAACTATTATGTGAGTGCTCACTTTCTTGACTACTTTCTTATAATCATCCTCATAATCAAAGAACAACAAGTCGATGGTTGCAAGAACATGCATCCAATCACACATGTCCTCTAGACATGAAATGCATTTAATTAAAGAGCCATAGTTGGGGTTGCTATGTGATCCTTCCTTGAGCATTGCAAAAATGGCATCTAGATTGATGGGTGATGTCTTCTGGGTATCTATCTCTATGCGGACTACTTCTCTTTGATTTTTGAAGAACATTAACCCATTACCCTAGTCCTCAATCACTCATCTTCCTCTAATCCAAGGTTTACCTGGCAAGATGTCATAGTCCACTCCCTTTATGACAATGAAGTTTCACAAAAATTTGGACACCTACTATCTTTATCGACCAATCTTTTAAAACCCCAAATGTCCTAACTTTACTACCATTAGCCATCTTACATTGAAAAGAGCAGTATCCACAAGGGGACTACCCTAAGCTTGCAATACTGTATGGCTCAAAACGCTCATTGTCACCAAGTATAGAAGGTTCAAAGCTAGTTCAAAATCTGAAAATTTCCATTAAAAAACTAAAAATTTTATAATCCAACTGATTTATGGTCAATGGCAACCAATATAGTCAAATTGTGTGCTATTAAGATCCCAAACTAGCTCATGGTGTCCTAAAAATACCTTAGGTGTACATGCAGTTGGGTAAAAACCCTCAACTAAATAAACCAACTTCAGATCAATAAATTGCAAACAAAAATTGAAATAAAAGTGTGGCCAACTTCTCTCAATGAGCCCAATCAGAAACTCTCCAAACTATGACAAGAATGTACCCATGGAGAAGCTACTTGATACTCACTAGGAGACTGCTTTTTCTAACTATAAAACCCATTGAAGACCATGGTTTAAAATCTTGAAAATTGCATGAGTTGTAGGTTTTGGACCTGATTTGGTTGCAAATATAGATTGACAAATAAAATATCAAACAACAATAGCCTTGATAGTCAATCTCCCTAGCCAAGCATACCATCTACTAGCTAGTTTGGTTCCGTATTCATCCAATTATCAAGTTTGCAACATTATATCGAATTCTAGAAAAAATTTACATAATATTTTTAAAAATCTTAGAGAATTTCAGAACACATCCATTTAGAACTCATACTTCACAAAACTTCTATTAAACAATCTGTTTTAGCACCACTAATGTCATAGACATACCAATTTCCATGAGCTGTTCATTTCAAGATTTTGAAATTTCACAAATTTTGGAAATTTTTTGGGAAACAATAAGTAAAATTTTGACAAATTCCACACAATTCTCATTCCATCCAAATTTGATGTAACTCTCATAATCATTGCAAGACAATCTTCTCTAGCAACTATGGGCATTATCCCTCATGTATGTATTAAATAAATCCATGAAAAATCAAAATTATTATAGCATAACTAGAAATCCACAATGATTTTTAGCTCACTTTTCAATGATGATCAAGTCAGCAAACAACACCCAGTGATGCCTATATACATAGCCTTTTCGAGCTACCTATAGAAGACTACATCTAGCTAGTTGTCATCCAACACTTGGCTCATAATATATTTGAATTTTTGCATAAAAATAATATTAATAAAGATGAGTCAAAATTTTAAGAAACTTATAAATTTCTCATTTTTCTCTCCTTTCAATCACACAAAAATTCAAAAATACTTGCAAGTCACTAGAATGCATAGACAGATGATTACATGACAAGTGGTGATGTTATTTTTGATTTTTTTTTCTCATTTTTCATTAATCTAATAAGAAAAAATCATAATCTAAAAAATCACATAAAAAATCCAAATCTATCAAAAGAAAAAGAATCCAAACACTTCCAGATTGGTTTCCTCTAACATGCCTTCCTAGTTTATGATGTAGAAGGTTTCCACATGAACTCATTATTGTGAGAAAGCCCAATCTATTCCTCTTTTAGTCTATGGTTGGAAGATCAATCAAATGAGACTCCATCATATCTTGGCCATGGAACCAAAATGTGGCTTCTCATGTCTACCATGCCATACGAATTCGTTCATATTTTTTTATACACTCTCACTCAATAGATCTCTCATAGTCTCTCACCCCATGAGTTCTCCTACCATGCATGTCTACTCACTTAACTAGTCCCAAATGAAATCTATAACCTACCAAGCTATGTAGGCTAATCCAATCAATAGTCAAAGCACAAAAAATCATCGATAATTGTTGTCTAACTAGTTGGAGGCTTCCAAATTCTGAAAATCCCTCCTACACACAAACTTCAAGCCCCATGAATCTTGAACCCACGAGCCATGCAAGATGGTGATGCCTCACATGTTCCTCCAATCAAAGCAGATCTCTCTCTCTCTCTCTCTCTCTCTCTCTCTCTCTCTCTCTCTCTCTCTCTCTCTCTCTCTCTCTCTCTCTCTCTCTCTCTCTCTCTCTCTCTCTCTCTCTCTCTCTCTCTCTCTCTCTCTCTCTCTCTCTCTCTCTCTCTCTCTCTCTCTCTCTCTCTCTCTCTCTCTCTCTCTCTCTCTCTCTCTCTCTATATATATATATATGTATATATATATATATATATATATATATATATATATATATTACAAACTCTCTTTGTCTCTCTAGATCTCAAACTTGAGCCAACTCAAGAAATGAGGATATAAGATTGAGAGGCCTACAATCGAGAGTAGGGAAACAAAATAGGCAAGCTAGATCACAAGCACACACACTGGTTCTCTCCTCCAAGCTTGCATACAACAGATTTCACATAATAAAGTTGATAGAACAAGAAAGGGAAAGGATAAGCTTGAAATTTTGCAACCATAGGAATGCTTGATTAAGGTTTTTTCTTGCTTTAAAAATGGGCTTCTCTTTTACAATTGGGCAAGGTCTATTTTTTCAAAGTGCCTTTTGTCAAGAACTCCATTCATGCACATCCTTAGGGCCACTAGTGACCCATTCGAATCATCTCACTTAATTTTTCTGACTCACTTAGTAGTGGTGCTTTTTAATGCACATTATATTTGAATTACAAGATGCAAAGTAAGCACACTACTCAAAATTATTTAAATGTTCAAGGATTTCTAATCATTTTAAATTTACAATTCATTATGTTTTGAGGGCCTTTGCTAGTTCTAGCCTATTTAGGACTTTGGTAGCTATCGTGAAAATTTTTAGTATTTACTTGTGCTTCCTAGTCAGCTTCCCTTCCTTTAAATTCCGTAAAAGCTCCTAATTGCTCTTCACTTTTACCGAACTTACATCGATAAACAAAACACAAAGAAAATGAGTGCTCCTAGTATTCCAAACAATACCTTAACAATTTTCTTGTTTCTTGCAATGGAAATTATGCCTTGTGCTTCTTTCAAGGTCCCAAATAATCACAAAGAAAGGAAAATGGTGAAAAGACCAAGAGAACAAAGAAGAGAAAGATGCAAATAGAAACAACAAAACATTATGTGAAAAGTAGAAAAATGAAAGTATTGAAAGCCCAAAAATAAAACATAACTAGAATTTGGAAAACAATTGTTTAGAGGTCATAATCATACTTCTAGGAAAATGGGATGTTTTTTTGAGTTCCTAGTCAAATGTTTTAGTTATGGGCCTATTAAACATTAAAAAATGAAAAGAGAGAGATAAGAAAGACAACAAAAAGATGTTACCATTATCTCACGCTCATTCCACCCTAAAGCTAGAGAAAACAAGAAATTAATAAAGTATCATCTTCTCCTATTTTTATCTAGTTATGATATGAGCAAGAAATCAGTCAAATACTCTTACAACTTATTTGGCCTCAAAATTGGCCCTAATGTTACTTCTCCTATGCTTGGCATGACCCAATATCCTTAATCACTTGCTCCAAGTCCCCACAAATGAATCCAAACCAACAACCAGCCTTCCAATCCACCAATGAATCTAAACAATCACCCTTCTATTAGCCAAGTCATTTTTCATTCTTCTAGTGCAAGGTGTGCATCTAAATCTATTTCTAGACATTCTAATGAAAGAAATTTCATTGGCACTAAATGCATGTTATTTTGATCACATCAAAGTATCTTTCCCTTTTATAATTGCAAGAAAATTCCCATATAATGCAATGTTGGTCACTAATGACTTTATTTTCAATATTTTTGGGTTAAAACAATGGTTGAGAACTCTTGCAAGAGTTTCCATATCTAACAACTTATCAATCCCATTTCTACTTAGATTAGTCACATTAGTTATATTGTCCATATAAGCACACTCATCTACATGATATTTTGCATGCAAAACTCTATCATCAAATGTTTTATCTCTCTACCATCTATATGTTTTGTTTTGATACATACTATAAATGGGCATACTAAGGTTGTGTGCACATGGCCATCTATTTTTTATTAAGCCACAAAGCATGTGACTATTACAATATGTGTAGCCAACACATGCAAATCCAATGCCATGAAAAGACCTCAATAGCATGGAGGCATGTCTATATAGATTGAGGTGTGGCTTTTTCCCTTTGGGCTAATGTGGTTTGGTTAACCATTCATTGTTCCTTTGATTTTTCCCACCAAGCCAATATAACACATTTGATTTTCTTATGACTTTATAGTTTGTAATTCTATGTGTGTGTGTGTGTGTGTGTGTGTGTGTGTGTGTGTGTGTGTGTGTGTGTGTGTGTGTGTGTGTGTGTGTGTGTGTGTGTGTGTGTGTGTGTGTGTGTGTGTGTGTGTGTGTGTGTGTGTGTGTGTGTGTGTGTGTGTGTGTGTGTGTGTGTGTGGCTTTTACCCTTTGGGCTTATGTGGTTTGGTTAGCCATTCATTGTTCCTTTGATTTTTCCCACCAAGTCAATATAACACATTTGATGTTCTTATAACTCTATAGTTTGCGATTTTCCCTAATATACATCAGAGAGAGAATTTCTACAATGAAGTTAAGCACCTAAAATATTGTGGTCTATCCAATGCCTTATTACTTTTTAGTTACTTGATGTAATGATTTCTATAGTTTCTCTATAATATATTGAGATATTATTGTGAGTTAGTTCCATGCCTTTTAATAGCCTTCTATTGGACCTAGTCAAATACATACTCTAGCCTTTGTGATGAGATAGATAACATATATTATTAGTTTGAAATTGTCTACATCAAAGAGATAATTTCTTCAATTAAGTTAAGCATCTAAAATCTTGTGGTCTATCTAAGGCCTTATTTTTTTAAATTATTTGATGTAATGAATTCTATAATTTCTATATAATTTATAGAGTTACTACTATGAGTTAGTTCCATATCTTTTAATAGCCTTCTATTAGACCTAGTCAAATACATACCCTTGCCTTTGTGAGATGAGATAGATAACATATATGGTTACTTTAGACCCACCATTGGGGAAACCTAATCAAATAATCTACCTAATGATTCTTAGAACTAAGTGTTTGTAACATCACTTGGCATTAGTAATAGAGACTCTTGGGTTCTTGGGCAACAAAAATTGTGGCAACTCCTAACATTAGAGAATATATCATCTTTAGACTTTGAGTGCCTTGAGATTTCTCTCCAATTATCACTCCTCTAGGTCTCCCTTGCCTCTCAAGTCTTGAGTCTTATTGCTCCATTTTGTTATCTTTTTTTCATGCTTAGTGCTGTCACTTTGTCATATAGTGACTAGTCTCATCAATCATCTATGCTATGCAACTTTAGCCTCTACCACACCTCACTTGTCAAATTGTGGATTGTGTAAAGATTGTAAATTGTTTATCATGAAAGTTTAATTTAATATGCCTTGAAAAATATAGTGTATTCATTATACCATGTTTTTCTATTTATACAATATACTAAACAAACTATATTGTATTGTACCATACCATATCATATTCGTACCATATGGCAAACATGGAGTAAAATCTATTCCATCCTATTGTTCTATTTTATATTCATATAGTATGATCATGACTTTGATTGATATTTGAAGATATATAAAGCATTTGAAACAATAATAAAAGGCAAATATGATTCCATGTAAAACATGGTATGCAAGGTAGAGTATGTGTTTACCATCATTTATATTTGTCTCAGTTATATTAGTGCCTTCAAAGTATGAGTGGATATTGAGCAATGATGATTAAGGCTAAGAACATGAGAAGTTACTTTGGTTGAAACTTCACTATCCACTTTGAACAAACACAAATGCCATCATTCTTTGATGTTTTCATGAGAGAAGCAGCCAAGAATGTGTCAAAGGACTTTACCTTGGGTGCATCTCAACCTACATAGTTAAGCAAAGGTACAAGTGTGGAATTTGGGTCTTTGGAATTACAATAAGGGCACTTAAGCATGAATGAAAGAAGGGACAAAACTTTGGAGTTTCTTCATTTTGTTATGAAAGTAGAGTTTATGACTTCAACGAAGTTGCCCTACTCAAAAGAAGAATAATTTGAGTTATTTTTTCTCAAAGTAAATAACCCTAAAGTAGCATAACACTTAGGCCTTTTTAACTCTTCTATGGTAGTTTTGACACCTCAATAAAATCATCTTACTACTATATTATTTTAGCTATAGGTTCAGAAAGCCCCGAACTTCGAGAGGGCTTTCCAAATCTACCCCCTTTTCCAAACCTCTTTTCTTTAATCAAAACCCCCATCCCCTCCTCTCTTTCTCACGTGTAATATCTCATTTTCTCTTCCCCTTCCCTTTTTTCATTAAAGCCTCCCCTCCTCACCTCCCTTTTTTTAATTAAAACCCCCTTCCCTTTTTAATTAAATTCATCCCCCCCTCCCTGGCCCCCCTCTCTCTCATGTGTAGGGCCTAGGTTCTCTCTCTCTCTCTCTCTCTCTCTCTCTCTCTCTCTCTCTCTCTGTGTGTGTGTTAGATTAAACTTTTTAATTTGAATTTTTTTAATTAAACATTTTAAAAGCTTTTTTTAATTTAAAATTTTTCGAACATAGTTTTTCATACACTTTGAGAAGGAGATAGAATAAAAGAGAGAGAGAGAGAAGAAGAAGAAGAAAAGAATGATAAAAAGAAGAAGACAGAGAGAGAAGGGGAAGAAAGAGGAAAGAGAATAGTTTTTTTAAATTAAACATTTTTCTTCTCCCCCTCCCCCTCTCTCTCTCATGCGTAGGGCCTAGGTTTTCCCTCTCTCTCTCTCTCAAATTAAACTTTTTAATGTAAAATTTTTGTTTAATTAAAATAAGAAGAGATATGTGTGTGTGTGTGTGTGTGTGTGTGTGTGTGTGTGTGTGTACACATACAAAGAGCAAAAAAGAAAGGAGAGGAGAGGGAGGGAGAGAGAGAGAGAGAGGGGGAACAGAGAGAGAGAATTATAGAGAGAGAAAATATAAAATTTAAGAGAGAGAGAGAGAGAGAGAAGAAAAGAAAAAAGGAAAAGAGAGGAGAGAGGGGGAGAGAGAGACATAGACAAGAAAATGAGAGAGAGAAAATAAGAAGATAAAGAATTTGAACACAGTGAGAGAATTATAGAGAGAGGAAAGATAAAATTTAAAAGAAAGAAAGAGAATTATAGAGAGAGAAAATATGAAATTTAAGAGAGAGAGAGAGAGAGGAAAAAAAATGAAAAAGAGAGGAGAGAGGGTGGAGAGAGACAAAGAGAAGAAAATGAGAGAGAGAAAATAAGAAGAAGAAGAGAAAGAATTATAGAGAAAAGAAAGATAAAATTTAAAAGAAAGAAAAAAAAAAGAAAAAGAAAAAAAACTTTCTTCTTAATTAAAATAAGGAGAGAGAGAGAGAGAGAGAGAGAGAGAGAGAGAGAGAGAGATACAAAGAGCAAAAAAGAAAGAAGAGGAGAGGGAGGGAACAGAGAGAAAGAGAATTATAGAGAGAGGAAATATAAAATTTAATAGAAAGAGAGAGAGAGGAAAATAAAAAAGGAAAAAAGAGGAGAGAGGGGGAACAGAGACAGAGAGAAGAAAATGAGAGAGTGAAAATAAGAAGAAGAAGAGAGAGAATTGGAACACAAAGAGAATTATAGAGAGAGGAAAGATAAAATTTAAAAAAAGAGAAAAAATTTAAAGAGAGAAGAAAAAAAGAAAAAAGAGGAGAGAGAAGGAAAGGAGAGGAGAGGGGGGGAGAGAGAGAGAAGAATAATAAAAAGAAGAGAGAGAAAAAGAGGAAGAGAGATGGAAAAAAAGAGAAAAGAGAAAAGTCTTTTTAAAATTTAAATATTTTTTGAGTGAGAGAGAGAGAGATAATATAAAATTTAAAAGAGAAAAGAAGAGAAGAAAAATATAAAATTTAAAAGAGAGAGAGGGAGAGAAGAAAAAAAGGAAAATTAGGAGAAAGGGGAGAAGAAGAAAAGGGAACACAGAGAGAGAGAGAGAGGAGAAGAGAGAGAATTATATATAAGGAAAAGATAAAATTTACATACTTTAAGAGAGACTGAGGGGGAGGGGAAGACAGTAAAAGAAGAAGAAGAAGAGAGAGAGAACATGTAGAGAGAATTACAGAGATAGAAAAGATAAAATTTAAAAAGAGAGAGAGATTAAAAAATAGAGGAGAAAGAGAGAAGGAAAAGAGAGGAGAGAGAGAAAGAGAGAGAAGAAGAAAAGTGCAAAGAGAAGAAAAGGAGAGAGAGAGAGAGAGAGAGAGAGAAAAGAAAAATTTTAAAAAGAGAATGAAGAGAGAGAGAGAGAGAGAAGAAGAAAAAAAAGGAAAAAAGAGGAGAGGGAGAGAGAAGGAAAAGAGAGAAGAGAGGGAAGAATAAAAGGAGAGAGAGAGAGAGAGAGAGAGAGAACCAGGAGAGGAAAAAAACTAAAATAGAAGGCAGAGAGAGAGAGAGAGAGAGAGAAAGAGAATTAGACATAGGGAATTTTGGGGGGGAGAGAGAGAGAGAGAGAGGAAAAAGAGAAGAGAGAAATATGAGAAATGGATTGTTGAACGAAGTTGCCGCCGCTTCGAGGCAAGCGGCCTAACGTTCAGTGCGTGCGAAGCGCGCACGAAACGCCAGTTTTAATTACTTTAGTACTTCAACTTTATCTTGTATGTCTCTAAACTCCATAGTTGCTTGTTTATTTCCTTGTTTGGTGATGTGCCATGGTATCAATCAATTGAACCCTTGATTTTTCAATATTGGTCTCAATTTGGTTTCTAATATGTATGACTCTAAACATTCTTGGCAATCTTCATCTTCTAGTTCCTCTTATGTTTCTTCATGCCACTAGTTGTCAGGAAGTTCTCGTAGTCATGCATGAGATTCAATTTTCTTTTCAATGTAGCTTCATTAACTAAAGAAAAAATAGTGTATATCATACCTTGTATATCTTCTTCTTCCCTTTTTTTGATTTCCTTTTGTACCTCCTCTTACAATCTTATTGTCATGTCCTTGACTTCATGTTCAATCTTTGTATTAGTTGTAGTCATCTCTATAGCCAACTTCTACCTTGTTTAGCCAAGCACATGTGCACCTTAAAAAGTGGGTCCTTCAAGGCTACATTTTCTGCTTCCAAGTTGTAGACCCATTGATGTATTCCATATGTTTGGCTCTTAGGTTGGCTTGGGTGTTGTTGTCATCACAATTTAATGAGTATTTGGACACATCTTACTATTAAGGCAAGATTTCAAGTCTAATCATCTTCCTCAAGTTCCAACCTTGCACCAAAGAGGGAGGTCATGAAAAAATCAAAAAATTGTTTGAAGACACTTATGCATGCAAACATATCTAATTTGAGGGATACAGATGTTGTTCCAAAATACAAGCTCCTAACTATGTACATTTAGATTATACTACAAGAATATCAAGCAAGCTATTCTAATGAGATTGGAGAGAATAAGATATAATACAATTGAAATTAACAAATGACAAATGATGAGAGCTCAATGTGTGTGTTTGTGTGTGTGTGTGTGTGTGTGTGTGAGCTAATTTGAGAGAGAGAGAGAGAGAGAGAGAGAGAGAGAGAGTCCAAAAGTTGTTATTAATTGACTAATTATTGTATCGTAGAATTCTTTTTTAGAATTCTAAAGGATGATGCTACATGTTACTAACTAGCTGATGATAATTGTGCTATTAATTTTTTTATTTTAAACGAGAATTATGTATTGAATAAATAAATGCTATGTACCACTTTTTTGAAAGAAATCTAGATGATGCGAAGTGTTGACATTAAATGCTACTCATCAACTTGAATAATCCATCGTCATGTCCTCTTAGTAATATTACCTGAAGTACTTTAACTAGGTGAAAGATAAACAAGAATGCCTTTGGAGGGGTCTCTCTTTTATAGCCTACAAAGGTGGTTGAATCAACTTGACAAACATACCACAATATAAATATTCACTAGTCAATGAAAGAATATTCCCTTTATTAAGCCAAGGACGCTGCCTTTGGGATCTTGGGCTGAGGGTATTGCCTTTGGATTCCTTCAAGAGGGCCATTGTCTCCCTAAGCCTAGCCAAGGGCCACTTCTACAATCCCCAAAACCTAAAAGATGGGTCCCTAATAACTCCCACACACCCTACAACTCAATACATTGTGCTCTTAGTTACTACCAACTTAACTACTCTATTTAACCCAAAAGACTAGATTTAGAATGATCACCTTTTTGCCATCCAGTTATAGAGACCTTATCTAACATACAAGTCAAGGCAAGCCAATGTCTAGGATCACACATGGCCTCTCCTCATGATAGGAGCCACCTAAAAATCCCTCCCCTCGGTTGGGCCCAAAAAAGCCAAGGACTGCTTTTGTAACGTGTACGCTCGTCTGCTTGTGGGATACGTCTTAGCAGCCCATCGGGAGGAGGGTCTAGAAAGCTGCGCCTGGCACTCGCAAGGAATGTCACAAGGTTTGCGAACTAGGTCTTCTCGAGTCTACCCCGAGCGGAAGTGTCCGGCCGTTCCCACTTAGGACCGACCTGAAGTCAGGGTTCCTTTCCTATCAGCAAGGTCTCTAGGAAGTAGCTAGCGTCGAGCTCTAGCAGATGAACAACTTTGCGTAGGAACAACAGAGTCAAAGCGGATTCATGCTGCACTTGGTTCATGGAGAATGGGAAACGAGAGGGATGCGAAGCTCAACCTCTCTGCCATAAGGCATAGTCCCATTCCTTCCCCCTAAAACAACATAAATCGGGATTCTAACTCTATGGATACTAGATCTTTATAGTCTCGATATCTCGTCATTTGAGAAAAGTTCCCAGTTAATCGGGACCACCCTTCCGTAGGACGGACCTAAGTCACATCCACCGCACTTTCCTCGGTTTGCTTTAGTTATCTAATTACCTACCACATTATGTTTTGACATGCAAAAGCAGCTTCCTTAATTAATCAACTTAATCACTAGTTCCTTCACATAACTTAGGCACTGACACAAAAACAATATCAAGCAAGTTTCTTTTTCTCAAATATCTATTCTTTATTTATCATAATTCCGGAGTACATCCAATATCATGCTTGAGGGCTATCCCAGCAATCTACAGGATTGCTGCTCCAAGTTCCGCCTGTTGACTAGTACACGGGCCTCGAGATCCCATCTCGAGTCACATCGGCCTCTTGTGCGGGATCCGGAGGCAAGGAATTTATAGCCAGATCCTCCCCTGCCACCCAAGCATCCTCCCGCTCCAAGCAACACCCATGGAGAGACCTCTCGCGGCGGGTTAGGTCCATATACCCGGCGTGGCTAACAACCCCCTTGGACAGGGCCAGGCAGACAGGCGGAGGTAATTGTTTCTGCCTCTCCGTCCAGGCTTTTAACCTAAAGCATTAAGCGTTTTTCCTTGAATTAGTTCCTTGAGCAAAGAGATCAAATAATGTACCTAAGTGTACAATCACGAATATTTCGGAGGCCGTTTGTACGACCAACTGCTAAGGTGTGATTCCTTTTAATTCCCGGATGCTCCCAGCATCCGATGCTGGATCGTTCACGACTTGGCAAGTTCACAATAATTTCAAACAAGATCATGCAAGCAAATGTTCTTGGTAAGTTAACTTATTTTAACTTGCTCTTTCCCTTGGATTTTACCTTATGGTATCTTAACCCTAACTCAAAGCATTAACTGGTCAACCAAGGCAATGGACATGCCTTATTCGCAACCCGACTAAAGGTCTTTTATTCTTCCAGTTCTAACCAAGTTTAGTTAACACACTTGGCAATGCAAGAGTCTTCATCTAGGCCTTCAGGATACAGTCTAGATGCATGCGTCCCTTCCATCTCTCTTAGTGTGGTACTATGCAGAGTTTTCTAATCATCCTTACCCATCATGCACATGGTGCGTTTAGTATATTTGTACATCTTAAATGACCTTTAACTCTGGCAATGAATACTTATTCCTAATGCACCAGATCACATGTGACTTGCGTATATGAAAGTCTAGGTTTCTATCCATCGATGCAAATGCATCTTGCGAACGGAAACTAACATTTCATATGTTTCTTTTAGTCATGATTGCGAAGCATGAATTCTAAATGACTATCCATGCACTAAACTGGTTTAAAAGCTATTATTTTATGTGAAATAATGCGAAAACCTTATCATTCTATGTGTGTAAAAGCTATCATTCCATGCATATAAACTTATGTGAACTCCATACTCTACCATTTCATGCATGCAACCTAGCACTTAGAGTAAACGAAAAGTCCTAATGCTTGTTCTTGTTCCATGCATCTAACTACCCCTTTATTTCTTCTAGAAATAATACAAAATATGCTTAATCAACATTGATTACCTAGGATATTCAAAAGAAACCTGGGTTTGATTCATGATCGTAGGGGCATTTGTTGCATTGGTCGCTCCGCTCGCCTCTCCCGCATTACCAGTACCAATGGTAGCTTTGGCACTTACACTTCCCGCAACTCTCTTTTTGGGAGCCATTTGACACGCGGAGTTTGGATAGTCCGAGCCTTAACGGCCTTCAAGATGACAGGCTCGGGAAGGAAGGGTCGTAAGAAAGTAACCTTCGTCGATGAGGGGGTGGCTTGAAAAAGATGGCTTCATGAACGCGGCTCCTGGACACGGCCCTCAATACCTCACCAACTCTCACTCCCTCTCTCTCTCTCTCTCTCCTCTTCTCCTTCTTTCTCTCTCTCCTTCCTCTTCTTCTTCTTTTCTCTTCTTCTCCTCTCTCTCTCCCTCTCCTCTTTTTCTCTCCCTCTTCTTCCTCTCGATCTTCTTTTCCTCCTCTTCTCCTTCCCTCTCTCCTTCTCTTCTTCTCTCCCTCTCCTCTTCCTCTTTTACTTCTTTTTCTCTTATTCTTCTTCTTCTCTTCTCTCTCTCCTTCTCTTCTTCTCTCCCTCTCCTCTTCCACTTCTCCTTCTCTCTTCTCTCCTTCTACCTCTTCTTCTTCTTCTTCTTCTTCTTCTCTTCTCTCTCTCTCTCTCTCTCTTCACGGGGGGGGGGGGGGGGGGCGTTGTTGCTGCCACACGAAGGGGGGGGAATGGTGACGAACACAAAGGGGGGGAAGGGAGGTTTCAGCCGTTTGACGTCCGAGGGGGGGGGGCTTGCGGCTGCTCCAGGACGAGGGGGGAAAAAGCTTGTTGCTTGTCGACGAGCCGAGGAGGGGGCATCGATACAGGTGACGGGGGAGAGAGGGGCTATGCTGGCCCTCTTATAAGGAGGGAGGGAGGTATGGGGGGGAAAGATGGTGCTTCCCCGCCATCTGGGGGGGCTGCATGCCCCCTCTTCTCTCACTACTCTCTCTCTCTCTCTCTCTCTCTCTCCCCGCCATGCACACGGCACAAGGAGAGAGAGGGAGGGTAAAAAATTTAAAAAAAATTAAAAATTTCTTTTAGTGGGGGGGGGGAGGGGTTCTTATGTGAAAGACACGGGGGGGAGCACGAGGGTCACGGGGGGGGGGGGGGGGGGGGGGGGGGGGGGGGGACATTATAGCTTTCCGGCTTTGATACTCCCACATCCATAACTCAATGCAATGTGCCTCGAGTTGCTATCAACTTAATTGCTCTTAACCCAAAGGCTAAACTCACAGTACAAGATACGACCCAACTAATATCTAGGGCATGGGCTCACATGGCTTCTCTTAATGGAAGCCTTACAACTTGTATGCCATGGATCATTAGGAGTAACTTATGAGGGTTGGGCATTGTGCATATCTAACAAAATGTAGTAATGGCTTTAGCATCTCCAAGGGCTCACATTTTCTATCCAAAAGCATACACATTTCGTCCTAGAGAGTATAATACCACTAGGATTAGAAAGAACATACAACACATGACCTAGCATCTCTACAAGAGTTGCCACCTTCCCCTCAAGCAAGTTGAGCATATAAGGAGACAAAATCCACACAACGCACTCATATCTGAGAATGTCTTCAAGAATTTGTCATTTAGGGGAGAATATTTAGTAGTTCACTACCAAAACCCACAATGCTATTATTAACACACTCCTTTTGCCACTCAATCCTAGTACAACAAAACAAAAACATTCGCCTATGAAAAGGTATTGCTGCAATTTTACCTAAGTTTGGCAGGTGCATTTAGCAAACTCGTCTTCATTGGGCAAGACCCATAAATCAATATACATGTCAATTGGCAGAGAAGTGCACATAACACTATTGAGTAGGAGTGAGTGAAAGGGATATGGGAAAACTCAAAAGTTCACACCACCATTCCATTACTCAAAAGATTGCCACCAAATAGTTTTGCTAAGAAAGTTATCATGTCTGTTGCCAGTTAGAGTGGTAGCCTTGGAAGCTCTAAATTCAATCTGATTTTGGTTGGCTCTTCTATGGCATCACACTGGCAGTTCTGCTTGGGCCATAACAACAAGGATGTCAAGCAATTTTAACATATAATCTTTGTTCTTCTCAGTGTTGTACAATCCATATTAATACCTAACATCAGCTGATCAAGAGATGTGCAGCAAACCTGTTGTGAAGAAAGATTCCAAGAATACAAATTTGAATAAAGCTGATCATCCAAGGGAGGAGTCATTCAACAGAGCCATCCAAAGAGGGCCTACCCACTCTCAAACTTGGAGCAGCATATAGATAATATAATGATTACTTCTCTTACCATCAATCTTTGCCATCCATGTAAGTCAATACCATGCATGCTGGTATCACGGTGCAGCTAGCTTTCAGGGCAGTAAGCATAACATTGACAACCATGCTGCTTTTCTTTATTTCAAAACAGATATCTATGCTGACTTTCATCTTGCTACTGGAAATTTATGTATTCACCATACGGCACTTGTTCAGAATCTGAAGCAGAGCATCTCTATCCTGAATGCATTAGCCTAACAGCTTCTTTTTAAACAGTTTGATACATAGCATTACTAATAAGTCACAAGTCCTGCTGGGAATTGTCAAAGACGTGAACAAATGCACTCCACCCTTATAGTACAGCACTGGGACATCCTTCCTGCTTTCATCAATCCTGAGCAGTTAATGCTAATAGACAGCAATTGGACAGCATTTCATCTTGCCACTGATAATTAATGCGAATCAGGGAATCTTTATTCTGAATGCATTAGTCTAATTTCTTCTCAGTAAACAGTTTCATATATAGCATTGCTTAGGCACAACGCTGGCTAATCCCTGCCTGCAAATCGGATAACAAATCAGAACTCTGCTGGGGATTGTCAAAGAGGTGAAGACAGCAATTGACAGTCAGTCCTGGTTTCATCAATCCCAGGTCAGTCATGGTAATAGACAGCAATTTATCTGGCCACTGGTAAATTATATATTTACTATGTGGCAATCAACGTGAATCAGAGGTAGGGAATCTTTATTCTGAATGCATTACTCTAATTTCTCCTGTACAAACAATTCTTTATACATAGCAGCAGTTAGCCACAATGCTCGCTAATCCATGTCTCCAGCAATTGGGCATCTTTACCTGCTTTCTTCAATCCCCGGACATACTCAATTTATCTGTCCTTGAGAGAATCATACTCTGCAATCAACACAAGTATTGGGGGGGAGCTGCAATCCAGATATGGGAGGTGCATTAGGCCCCAAGATGTTGCACGCAGGGTGATCTCTGTTGACCCCAGGAGGGAGGAAAGCCCTCCAGCACCAATCTGCGCTGCTAGGCCCCGCAATGGATGCATCTGCAAGGTGGACCTCTGAGGCCGTCCACCCCTCCCCTCCAAAGGCAGGGAACAGAAGTGCATGCCCCACAACTCCAACCAGATCCAGGTCGCCCGCCGCCTCGGCAGCTTTGCAGCCAACGTGATGCACGATGTTGTACCCAAGAGGATGCAGTTCGAGATGTCGGCGGCCGGGGGAACGTGCTCCCGGGCCGCCGGCGACGGGAGCCAAGCCAGGGCCGCGAAGGAGTCGTCGTAGGCAGCTGGGCACTTGTGCTCGGGGGACCGGCGGTAGTGGATAGAGACGACGGCGGCACGGCAGGTGCAGCGGAGACGGCGGCAGAAGGCGTCGAAGGGGCGGCAGTCGGGGGAGAATTGAGCGAAGCCGCCGCCGTGGTAGTAAAAGATGACAAGCATAGGGGCCATGCCTTTGGGGGAATTGACAGTGCTGCCATGACCATCGTCACTGGTCTTTTGGACATTGACTGTGCTGCCATCGCCATCGTGATTGTTATTATTATGATCATGAGGATCCTGTTGTCGTTGTGGGATGGGGAGGGAGCAGATGCGAGCCCAGACGTCCGAGTGCGGTTGGGAGTCGATGGGGAGGTCCTTGGAAGAGACTCCATCGTCGCCATTGGATGCGGATTGGAGATCAAGGCCCCGCCATTGAACTCCAAGAGGTTACTGATGCGGCGATTCAAGGTGCCATCGCCGCGGCGCCCCCAGCTGTTGATGGCTGTGCTGACCTGCCCAGAGCTTGATCCGCGCAGGGATGGGCGGCCACGACTCCGTCGCAGATTCCCCGAACTCCTCCATCTCCTCTGCACACTGGCGCGCACACTGAGAGAGAGAGAGAGTTTGTATGTGTGTGTGCGTGGGGCAACGAGTGCGATACGACTACCACAAAAAGTATGCATGCCTCTCGAGAGTTCTTGGATTCCTCTCCTACACAGCGCACATGAGATACGATGAAGGAAACAATTTAGAGCTGTGTCATACCAGGGGCACCAGGGTGCAAAGACGGTACCTGGGTTCCCCCGTTAACCATGCGGTCACACCAAGGGCAGTGGAGGCATGGAGTTAGACATGTCATACGTTGATTAAACCAAAATCTGAATGTCCTCTCTCTCTCTCTCTCTCTCTCTCTCTCTCTCTCTCTCTCTCACACACACACACACAAATTGCAAACCGGCACTCAAATTCTGTCGTGCCACGAAATCAAAAGATGGGCAAACATTACCAAATCTCGTCAGTGTTCCACAAAGGATAACTTTTCTCTACAATACTCAGATCCCCCCCTGAAGCAACACAAGCGAATCAGCACGCTCTAGCGTTGTAATCATTGAACCCTACGCGAGGGTTTTGAGGACCACACACATAATTGGCAATAGGTACAATTAAAAGTTCTCTTCATGAAAACCTGTAATTTTATAGCTTTTTTACATTGCTCTTTCTTTTTACATGCCGACATAATCAAAGACCCTCCATATCAAAGAGATAATCGTCATCATAATTTTTATAGTGAGTTTCAGTCAGACTAATATAACACAACCCCCTCCCCCATCAATAATCATAAACATATCAACACCCAATCACAACAGATCACTACTTTGTATAATATGCATAGCAATTCCAAAATAAAACACAGCATTCACATCAGCTATAACAATAACATCTGCTACCATAAACAAATAGAGATTCCTACATTTGTTGCACATACCAAGAAAACAGCTCTGCATTGACCTTGTTTGGCAATATGATTGTTGTGTTACACAAATTCATTATGAAGAGAGCTTCCAATGCACTTGTGCTCATAATGAAATTCTACAGAAAACATTTGTACTTCTACAGGGTGAATCTAAAAGACATAGAATCAATAGTGGCATATCTCTCAAAATTTACAACTTGCTTTCGCATGACACATATGATCTGAAAACTTTATGTATTGTTTTCAATAATATATATTAGGCTTGAACTGTTATGAAGCATGTTTCAGTGTTTGAAGGACGATGGCCCCAAAACCATCGAAGGTATATAAGCATATGCAGTCACAAGGATTCTCTGCTTCACACACGGACTGCAAGGATTCCAAGTGAGGATCATACGCAGCATTGGGGATAGGTAACTTCAAGTCCTTTGCATGATGGAGCATAGAATCATAGCTTTATTAATAACAATAGTTGGGAACAAATATTGATGTATTGTCATGGTTTGCAACATCACTTGTATGAAATATATGTTTTTTTTTTAAATAACTAAACCTCCATTCTTACTGTAATCCACATGTATGAAGATACTTTGTTGACAACAGTGAACCATTTGCATGAAAACTAAAAGACATGCACACACAAATTGACTTTCCATCTAAAATTTTATGTTTCCTTTCTCATAATGTTGACATTTATTCAATCCACTAGGATGAATGCGACTATCATTGTGATAAAATTGTTGTGGTTCATATTATAATTCATCCTTCCTAATTGATTCTATCTCTAAAGGAACATGATTTAATGCATAGTGACAATTGATTTATTGTATGTTGCAGACAATGAGTCGTCCTTTGCTACGTTGTCCCCTACATAGACAAATTCTAGGAGCAAGACAACACAGGGAGTGCACTTGGTCCTTTCTAAGACATGTCTTGCCCATTATCCAATCAACTCTCATTGAGATTGTCACTTCTTGGGATACTGCACGCCTCTTCTCACATCCTTCTATGTTGCCCTGGGAAGATGAGAACAAAGATGTCTTCGGCCATTTCACCCATCCCATATTGTCTTGCTTTGGGGTGCGACATCATCTGTTTGGTAACGCCTAAGATTTGAAAGGAATCATGGAGAGAAAATCCTATATTAGTACATTAAACCAAGGTCTTCGGTCCACTGGTGGAACCATTTCGTCTTCTATGCTAGGGAGTATGGTGAGCAATGGCGGGAGCTATTTAGGCTGCCATATCTACTTTTCACATCCTTGTGTGACCTTCTTCATCTGTAGTTGCAACAAGGCAATATTCCCACTCCTCTCCATAACATGCCCAATTGTATTTTCACCATGGAGAAGAAAGTTGCCATTTGTGTGATGCTACTAGCTTTAGGGAACATGCATGCACACATCGCCAACACTTTTGGATGTGGCCACTCCACTATCACAGAGTTCTTGCAAGAGTTTGTAGAAGCCATCATGTAGCATGATTTTGGTTGTGTTTGCTCATCTGTGTCTCCATAATTAGGTGATGAGGGTTTTGCAACGGAATCATTGGATGGGATGGACTATGAAGGAATGGATTGGGAGGGAATGGGCTGTGAAGGCAAATTTTATGATGTATCTTTTCATGAAGCATTGGTTCAATTACATAGGACAAATAGGTATGTGGATAGTTGGTGGGTGCATTTCTAAGGTGCTCATGCTTGGATCCCATGAAGAAAACCTAGAATGCATCATGCCATAAGATGCAAATAGGTATGTGGATAGTTGGTGGGCGCATTTTTGAGGTGCTCATGCTTGGATCCCATGACGAAAACCTAGAACGCATCATGCCAATAAGGTAAGATGCAAATACGTATGTGGATAATTTGTCCTGTGAAGCATTGGTTCAATTACATAGGACAAATAGGTATGTGGATAGTTGGTGGGCGCATTTCTAAGGTGCTCATGCTTGGATCCCATGACAAAAACTTAGAACGTATCATGCCAATAAGGTAAGATGCAAATGGTGCCATGAAAGATGATAGATGAGCTTGGCTATCAATTACACCTCTTCTTCTTGCGAAGCAATGTGGAGGTCCATCTCCGTGTGACTATAATATTGGCCCTGCATGCCTGAAAGTGCAAAAGGAATGCGAGGAAACATATCACCTCCTGCCATAGCGTAAAGGTGGAGAGTTGAAATTTGAGTCTCACTATACATTAGTGAAGATGTTTAAGCATGCATATATCCTAAATCCTTCCATAGTACTAGCACAATTCCTTTGATAAGTCAAGCCTCAAATTTTATTCATGCATGTCTCTATACATGTCTAGACTGTTGCGATTTTTTAGCTTTTAGCTTCAACATAAGTACACAAAGGGACTTAGAGTAGCCATCGATGAGCACTCATGAGCTTAGGAAACTCATAAATCTCAAATGTGTGGATTAACTATAGCGTATAGTGACAAAAATTAGAAGTTCCATTTTGTTAGCAAATTTAGTAGTTTACAAGAAGATTGAAAGAATCATACAAATAAAGTTAGATGACATTCTAAGAGAAATGATGAATACTTTCTACCCTCACTAAGCAAACCGTAATTAGAGATATGTATTCACATCCATGTTTTAAGAACACTATGTAAATTTAAAAAATCTATATAATTAACATTGACGAAAACCATCACAAACATGAAAATGTATGTCCATGTATTGGAATGAGAATGTTTATCGAGATGTATTCAAAGAACCATTGCATTTCAAGAATATTTCTAGAATTTTGAAATACCTTATTTTAGCAACACATTAAATATAGAAGTTTCATGTTTCTTAAGATCAATGAAATCCTACTTATGCCAATCAACGACATGGAATGAAATGTCATTATTTCATTTTATATGGCAACAAACATTATAACAGTCTTCTTATGTGCATCATGTCAATTCCAAAGACAAGAATAGTTAGTCAATCACTTGCGATTTGCCTTGGTCATTTGAAACTAGCATTTCAACTGCAAAATTTGACACTAAAGATGAAGTGGTAAACAATTAGGGATTTTATTCCCTCAATCTATCTAGCAATCATGGAATCAAACTTAATTGGAAAACTTACCAAACACGGTTTTCGAAGAGCTACCTATTGAAGCAATTCCACAATAGAAGAGGTGTGTTGACGAAGTGAATAAGGATTGAACACCTCTGCAAAACATTTATGCGAGTGAGCTTCTTTTGCAAGCAACACAACAAGACTTTCAAAAATAGTGCACGCAATGCAATTGTATGGGACATCATGCCACATGCATAAACATATACAAATCAAATTAAACCAGTGTTTCCTTGATCAATTTTGAAAGTTCCTAATCAATCAAGGGTAAAGTGACCCAAACTCCAAAGATATAATCAAACAACTATCCTTTGAGTCCAGACATGTGATAGCTTTGGACTGCACCCCTACAAACTAATCACAATATATCAGCAGAAACAATACCTTGCAAGCAAAATGTTGCATGCATACATTCTAGCCACTTGCATAGTTGTGGGAAAGAACACAACTGTGCAAGAGCTTACATGCATCTTGATTGTGAAGATGCAAAATACAATCGAAGAGGCAAACAATTCCTGGAAATCATATTGCCACAATTAGAAATGCATAATCAATCGATGGCTATGAAAATTGAAAGTCCATTCCACTGGTGCAGTATAAGTATATGTGCATGCAAGCACCCGATTCAAAACACAAAAGGGGTAAAGTCATATCAAATGGCTACTATGCCATCGAGGAGGATGAATCGGCAACTTTTTCTAAGAATTGGCACTACCATTGAAAATAGTGGCAACCAAAAGAAGAGTGAAAATTCAAAGTTTTCAGCACAAAAAAATGCCAAATTGGGTGCGCAAAGGGAAGAATACAATTAATAAGGAAAATCGTCAAGGTGAAGTTTCCAAAATCATTCAGTTAGCCTTTGTAGGGGAACTGAATGTTTTGATAGACATGTTGCGGGGAGTAAAGAATGACAAGCAATGGACTGTGTTTGAATTGATGCATGGATTGCCACATTAATTGAAACGGCCATATCATTTGTTGGCTTGCACAAAGTAGTCATTGATGAAGGTCAAAGAGAAGAATGGAATTGTTATGTGCTACATGTTACCCCTCTTGCAGATATTGGAAAAACTATTGCACGCAGAAGCATGCATGCAGGTGGCCAAAATAAGCCACTCCAACATAAAATTAATAATGACACAAACTTTGAACCTTGCATGCAAGCACACTCTTACCATTCAACAAAATGTATTCAATAACACAGAGAAAGCAGCTCTTCAACAATGAATTTACTAAACAAAATCAAGGATTTATGGTGTACTTAGCTGATGATGATAACAAAAGATGGAGCACACGCCTTGAAGAAGGAGGCAACACCGTTTTATAGATATCGAACCTACATCTGCAACAACCATGAAGTGTCATGACAAGAAGACATGTGTAGACGACACAACAATCCGATGCACGATGGGTGCCATTAAAACCACAAAAACCACCTCACCAACAACCAAGGTGACTTTGCCATGGCCATAGCTCACATGTGAAAAAAAGGAGCTATAGGTTTAAAAAACAAGGAACATAGTGGGGTGTGGATTGGTGTCATGCCATTATGCAAACACTGTGTGAAAAACCCTTGAGTGCATCATCATCGATCTTTTTTATTAATCTAGAGAGTTAATGTCATCTTAGTCATTAATGTTAGTATCCATAATATGGATGGTTCAAAAATATGGGATTCTTGGGCCAAGTTTAGCCTATTTTTTATCTTTTGGATATTATTTCTTATAAATATCCAAAAAAGGTGTAGTAAACTTCTAGAATAGAGTGACATGTAGAAAACAACTTACTTTTCAACCAGTTTGGAAGAACTCATGCAAAAAGGGGGACTTCTAAATTTGTGTGGTGTATGATCATAGTTTTCAAGTAGCAAATAACACTTCGAATGGGAAGAATAAGAAAGAGAGATCCATGATATTTCTGATCACGTGTTTGAATTGATGCATGGATTGCCACATTAATGGAACCATTAGATTTTTCATTTGAGTAGCAGAGAAGAAGCTAGTGTTTGATGCACATTTTTGGTCTCCCAAGGAGCTCCAGGAGATCTAATGCTTGAAAATTACTTCCAAGTAGTCCCAGAAAAGGATTTTGTTTATCTTCTCGAGTTCTATCAATACATAGTGCTTTGAATCATTGAGATTTGTCTTTATATTGTGTAAAGGCTTTGGCAGATTTGAATCGCTTGCATATTCTTTTTCTTCTCTTCTATCTCCTATTCTCTACTTCCTTCTCTCTCTAATCCCTAATGGATACGACCTTTCGATTATTAAAACCCCTTCTACACTGTGGAAAAGAGCAACAGCTGTGGCGGTCCGCCCCACTAATATGGACTTAGTAGAGCCATTTTGAGGCAAGGGTAAGGGGGACCAAGTTTTTTGGTGCCCCACTACCTCATTGTGCGACCATGTGGTAGCGGGGAAAGTGAGGTCCAATCCCCCCACAAATACCTCATGCGACACGGCCCAAGAAAGGACTATCATGCCATATGTAAATTACCATTAGATAATACTTATACAAGTCACATAGCTTTAAGGAGAGGTAAATATTGACATTTAGAAAAGCAAGGACTATTAAGATGGGGAAAAGCTATTAGAAGTAGCTTTGCTAACATCTTAATGAGCATATGATGGAGGTTTTCCAAACCATACCTCATCTACAACACTTGATAGCCAATAGTAGTGCACAGGGATCTATTAATTGCATGTATGGCAGTAGTAACTATCTCAGTCCAAAAATGCTATAGTAAGCTTGCTTGGCTAAACATACTATGGACTCTCTCTTGAATCATCATGTTCATACACTTAGCCATAGCATTCTGGGTGGGGTGTACGAGATAGTCAACTTACACTTAATGTCCTTCTCATCACAAATTTCCTCAAAGGCTTTAGAAACATACTCACCCCCATTGCCAATTTATATGCATTTTAATCTATATCTAAATTGGTTCTCAAAAAGAGCAAACTAATGTTGAAACATAGCCAATATTTTTTATTTCTACTTTATGGGATATGCCCAAATCTTATGTGAGTAATCATCATTGAAAGTAATGGAATACTTCACACCACCTAACGACTAACAAGGCATAGGTCCACAAACATCAAAATAAATGAGAAGAGCCAAAGGTTCACCCATGCGCATTATGCCAAACTTCTTATGTGAACTACATGTTTGCTTGTCATAAATACAATAATTACAAGAGTCAAACATTTATAGTCAAGTGACATAAGATATTGCAAACAGGTAAGCATTTTCATTCCCTTTAATGACATGTATCCAAGGCAACGACATCGTAATGACACATGTGGTAGTTTAGCCATTGTCAAAACATGGTCAATAGACCCATACATAAGTAAGGGATAGAGAGTGCCAAAATTAGGACCTTGTGCAAGGACAAGACTCCCATGGGTAAGCTTCCATGATGAATCACCAAAAGATACAAAGTAACCTACATCATCCATATGTCCACCAACAAAGATTAGGCTTTTGGTCAAAGCTAAAACATGGCATACATTATGTAAAGTAAAGATGCTTCCTAAATCAAGCTGCAACCGTACATCTCCAATACTTACAATATCTAGTTCCAAGTCATTGCCCATTCGATAGATCCTATCATGCAACAATAGAAGTGGAACCACTCTTGATGAGGGGTAATATAAAATGAAGCCCTTGAATCAATCAACCAACACTAACCATAAGTAGACAAGGCATTAGTCAACTATGAAACACCCAAAGAAGAAGCTACAAGCATGTAATCATCATCCATATTAGTTTGCACTACATTAATCTCTTCAATCTTGACATTGGACTTACTAGGAATAATGTTGTAATCATCATGTTTTTCCTACACTTTGCCCTTTCCCTTTTCCTTGCACTTGTCATCACGTATTTTATGGCACTATGATCGAATATAACCTAGCTTCCCACAATAATGACAAGTCAATGTGGACTTATTGCCATAAGACTTACTATGAGATTGTCCATGTGACAGAGAATGAGACTTCTAAAAGTCTCTCCCATGGTAGTCATTACCACTCTCAACATCCTAAAGCATGAGAGCTACGGGAAACATCAATATTCTTTATGTTAACTTATTTATTCAATAATGCACCCTCTACATCCTACAATTTCAGCCCATCAACAAGCATATTTGCATAATAATAGTACGAAATGTATCCCATGATTCAAGCAATGTAAGCAACAAGAATAATAGTGGAAGATTCTCCTTAAAATCAATGCCATATGAAGAAAAGTAGCTCAAAATAGAATGAAAATCATTTAAGTGGGTGGACATGGAAGTCCCCTCCTTTATAGGAAGGTGCATGAGTTGCTTTAGCCAATACATCTAAGAGGCAAGGCTCTGATTATCATAGATATCACAGATCTTCTCCCATAATTTCCATACAATCTATGCTTTAGAAATAACATTGTACAATACCTACTTAGAAAGTGACAAAATGATTGTAGATTTAGATAACTCATGCAATTCAATCCAATCCTCTGCATCAAAGTGTTTAGGCTTTACACTCTCATTTCTTAATAGCTTAATCTACAATTTTTGCACCAAAACTTGCCAGATATGTACCTTCCAGTAACTGCAATTAGTGCTATCCAATTTGCCAATGTTAAATATAGCATTGACATTTGATCCACTAGCCATCATGCCACAAATAAAAGCATAGTACAAGAAGACATGCTATTGTAAATGACTACAAATCATCCCCAAATCACAGCCCAAGAGAAGGTCTAAATGGAAGAAAATATCAAAGTGTAGGGCTAACTACTAACTGCCAGTAATGAATTGTCAAATCAAAGCATTTGTTCTCATAAATAATGCATAAACATATAATTATAGCACTATTCTAATAAATTTAGCACTATAAATATCCAATAGTGGGAAAATCAAATGAAAAAACAAGCTCCCATTTCTAGGAATATCCAAGGAAACAACTGGGATATGTAGAAGCAACTAGTAGTGAGAAGATACATACAACTGGTATCAAGATTTGTCACAACCTCAATGTGTCAGTAAACCATACATCTAGTAGGCATAGACATCATACATGTAGTAGGTCTCAAGAGGAATACAAAAAACTCCAAATGCATGACGGAGTGAGAAAGGGTAACGAAGTTCAATACATAGCTAAGCAGTGTGTATAAATGACTTGCATCACACTAACAAAGATAAGTGCCGGCATCCAAGACATGAATCAAGTCAACTCACTAAAAAAGGTAATTTCATCCAAGAAGCATCAAGAGAGCATATGCATATCTCAATGAGTTCCATTGTCTCAAAGAAAGAAGCTCAAGCTCAACTGCATGAATCCAAAGCTCTATTTGAATGCAAAATATCCAAGTTGCTCAAGTGACTCCCACTTAAGGAATGCTTAGTAATCACCAAGTGCCAAAGCAAGCATTAGTGCTATTGTCAATGCCTAAGAGATAGCTTGAAGAAATAAGAGCAAACTAAGTTGCCATGCTAATTAGGTTGCTACTATTGCTGGCCACATTGGAGCACTTACTAGTGCTCAATCAATCGTTGGAAGGCCCTAGGCAAGCTCAAACAACCCTAGAGCAAGCTCAGATCAAATGATTACCTCGAATGGAAGAAGCCATAGCAGCCATTAAACCCTCAGCTCTATAGGTATTCACAGGCTAAAGCAAAATTAAAGAAGAAGCTCCTTGAACCAATGCTCTGATAATAGTTGAAGGGAGAAGCTCGAGTGGGAGCACGAGCAAGCGGAAGTAAGGGAGGTGTGAGCTGTCAAGATTGTGGGAGAGAAGGAAGGAGTCTCACTTGTAGCTTTCCTGCTTACATAATGGGGGAATACACACAAAGGTGGAGGCTGAAAACAGTTTTCCTCTTCTTAGTTGTGTAAGCCAAAAGAACTCAAGTACATAGAAATAGAAGAACCCTATATATGGGTCTCAAACCAAACTCAACTAACTAAGGTGGCATACTAACTGAGCCACGAACTAGAGTAGATAAGGATAGCTGTCATCTAGCTATTATTCATGGGCAATGTACCAACCGCATCTGCAACTGACAAGTCGGTGACATAAATGCACAACAGTCACCCTGGCATATCACGAGTGGAGCTCAATATCTCAACACTCCCCCTCGAGCTCAATCCCAATTCCTGCACACCAAGCAGGTCTCTGAACTTGTGCAACTTCTCTGCGCCCAATGCCTTCGTGAATATGTCAGCTACCTGATCCTCTGTGCTGACATAAACTAGATCAATAAGACCTAATAAAACCCTCTCCCGTACATAGTGATAATGCACCTCAATGTGCTTTGTTCTAGCATGATAGACTAGGTTATTTGCCAAGTGTATACTACTCATGTTGTCACAATAAATGACAACTGGTCCATCTGTAGACTGATGCATATCATAAAGTAGCTTATGCAACCAAGCTACCTCACATGCAGCCATTGTTGCACCCCTGTACTCAGCCTCTGTGCTCGACAAGGCAACTGTAGGTTGTTTCTTGCTGCTCCAAGTGACTGCAGCACTCCCAAAAGAGAACACATATCCACTGGTAGATCGTCTATCAGAAATACTACCAGCCCAATCAGCATCAGTGTATCCATGCAACTGTATCAGAACCCCAGTCTCATAAAATAGTCCATACTGTAATGTGGACTTCACATACCTGAGTATGCATCTAGCCGCATCCAAATGTGGTTTCCTTGGAGCCTGCATAAACTGACTTACCAATCCAACAGCATAGCTCAAATCTGGCCTGGTAACATACTTCAAGCCATAAAGGTTTTTCTTCAACTTGCACGCTAGGTGCTCCTTGTCAGGTTCTACAAAGCCCTTAGGGGACTACTCCATGTAAATACCATCATTTAAATCCCCATGCAAGAATGCAGTCTTGACATCCATCTGATATATGTCCAAGTCAAGCTGCATGACTAAGGCCAAACCAAGTGTAGAGTGGTCATCTTGAACAGAAGGGAAAGGTCTTCATCAAAGTCAACTCCATTCTCCTATTTAAAACCCTTAGCAACAAGTCTTGCCTTATAAGCTGGCTTGGGGTGCCTAGGGGTACTTTTCAGCTTGTACACCCATTTGCATGGCAAATCCTTCTTGCCGTTAGGCAATGCAACCAAATCCCAAGTCATATTCTTATGCAGGGAGTCCATCTCAGATTACATAACTCTCTCCTCGGGAGTGACTATCACCCCTGCGCATAGCCTCATCATAGGTGAGAGGCTCTCCTGCATCTGTAACCAAGACATAATGCATCGAGGGATCAAATCGATCAAGTGGACATCCAGCTCTAGTAGATCATCTCATTGCAGGCTTTACTGCATGTCTAGCATCTTTTCCAACACCCTGGCCATGTATACCAACTGCTGCTTCTACAGGCTGTCCAATTGGCTATGCAGGAGCATGTGGCTTCTCCTGGAATATAACCCTGTGTATCTCTACTACCTTCTCATGTCTTTATGTAGTCATAAGGCTACAACACGAGTGCTATGGATCCATGTCTTTACAGGAAGACAGCCTATGATGGCTCATTGCTTATTTTGGTACTTTAAGTGGATGATATGCTGATAGAGCAGGGAGAGCTCATGATGATTTGGATGCTCTTAAATCTCAACTGAAGAAGAGCATTGAGATCAAGGATTTGGAACAGGCCTCTCACATTCTTGGTATGCGCATTAAGTGCAAGAGGCATTAGGGACTACTCTACCTCTCACAGAGGGAGTACATTCATAAAGTCCTTGAGCGTTTCCACATGCAGGACGTGAAGCCTATTGGTTTTCCATTACCTTCTTATGTGAAGGTATGACAGGTCAATTTTCCGCAAACAGATGAACAGAGGGCCGAGATGGCCAAGATCCCTTATGCATCAGCCATGGGCAGTTTGATGAATGCCATGATAGCCACTCGTCGAAATATTGCCTTTGCAGTTGGTGTTGTGGCACCCTATATGGTTGTACCTGGCAAGAAACATTGGGATGTCATGAAGGGTATCATGAGATACCTGAAAGGCATAGAAAATATGTGTATTTGCTATGGCAGATAGGATATAGAAGTTGTGGGGTACATAGACTCTGATTATGCAGGACATGCAGCTAGTAGGAAGTCCACGTCTAGCTATGTATTCACCTATGCTAGAGGTGATGTCTCTTGGATGTCCAGGGTTGCAAAGTGTACGACTCTCTCTACTGCTGAGGTAGAGTATGTTGCAGCCACTAAGGCTTGCAAGGAGCCCATATGGTTGGGTCATTTGGTTCATGACCTTGGGATTGTCTCTATACCTATATTGCATTTGGATTCTATGAGTGCTATTCAGCTAGCCAAGAATCCGGTCTTCCATGCGAAGACGAAACACATTGAGGTGAGGTATCACTTCATACGTGGGTTCATGGAGTTGTTGGGGGTAAAGGTGTCTCTACCTAGTGGCCCGTGTATTACTACACTGACAGTACCCGCCACCACTGCACACTGCAGGTGGCAAGCGCCCGTCACCATCACTTTATTCTTTATTCTTTTAGTGATAGTTTGAATAAAGGAAGGCCCGGTCACACATTGTGACTGTTGGAGTTCCTATTTGGTCTCTCTCTCTTTCTTTCTCTTGCTCTCTCGCCATAGCTCTTCCAAGCAAGCTTCGATATTTCTCACCTTTCAAGAATATACTACTACATTGAGCTATATTCAACCCCATGACTAAGGCCTTGTATCCTACCATATTATTAGTAAATGCGGTGCCCAATAAACTTTATTTTCATAAGAACTCTACATCGGGGGTCTTTAATAACCATACCGACACTTGCATGCCTTGTAGGCCCTTATGAAGCGCTGTTAAAATACAAAGTATAAACACATTCTTCATTGATAGGCCATAACATACTAATCAGTCTACCTATACCTATGATAGCCAAAGTCGAGCTAAGAAAAAGGATGAATAATAGGTACAATCCCTTCTTCCTCACCAAACTCAATAGGAGTGCTAATAAGAACCCTATGACAATGGTGGTAGTATACTTTAATATCACACATAAAATATCTATCTTGCCACTTGTTATAGGCTTACATACATGTCACGGACACAGATCATGTAGCCAAAAAGAAGCAGAGGGAAGAGCAAGGAAGCCCAAGTCAAAAATTGAATGAAGAATCTCATTCTACATAGGCAAGAAAAGTGAAGGAGAAGGCAAGCTCAAAAAAAACGTGGGAGAGCACCAAATACTCTAGCAAGGTGCTCTCAAGGATGAAGGAAAGCACCAAACATTCTAGCAAGGTTCTCTCTCAAGGATGTAAAGTCACACTCCCTTCACCTATGTCTGCTTAGACTTTATAAGAGCACCACACTCCCTCCTATGCAAGTTGTAAAGTCTAAACAGACATAGGTGAAGGGATAAGGCAACTTGAAGGGAAAAGGGAAAGAGGACCTTGGCAAGATGCCGAGCCATATAAAAAAGGGGACGGGTGCCCAAGGGATTTAGGGCTTATATATAAACCCAAAAAGTGAATGAAAATTCTTTGGTGTGTGCCAAAAGTGGTCTCTTCTTCTCTCCTTCTTGCTTGCTTGTGTGTGCTTGAGAGAGGGAGTGTGAGGGAGTGAGTGCGTGAGAGTGAGGGATCTTGGAGAAGAAACTCTCCATCATCTCCTCTCTTCTTTTTCTCTTCTCTTGTCTTGCACATAGCTATGGAGAATGGAGCTCAATGGAGGAGGCTTAAGGTTTCTTGAGCTCACATCTCGAATCATGGAGCTATCGGCTTGCTTGAGGGAGGAGGCTACTCATTTGGCATCAAGGTAAGCTCACTACACCCCCGTAGGATCGAAGGTGTGTCACTTAGGTGAGAGATAGCCATTTGTGATCATTTGAAATACTTGAAGAAATAAGTAGTCCGTGGGTCTTAGCAGATGAGGTGAGCTCCCACTACATTTTTGTTTTGTTGTCAGGGCCAACAAATTCAAACTTGAGTACTTGCACACCTCAAATCGAGTGTTGAAGTAGGGTTGCATCCCCAAAATAGTGCTTGATATAGGTAGGAGATTTGGGGTTTTTAATCTTCAAAATAAGTAAACACTGTATTAGAAAAATTGGAAATTTTCATGCACTTTGGGAATCGCCAATACCTTTATTATTTGACCACATGGTCAAATCTTATTGTCTTACTACTTAAAGGTGGAGTCTATCCTAAATGCTACATAAGCTACCTTCCCAAATCTTAATTTCAAATATGGATCAAGATTTAGTCATGTGGTTAAATATTTATTACTTATTTGAAATTGAAACTTGAAAAAATTCCAAATTTTCTAATATGGTGTTAGTAAGTATTTTGGGTTTTTGATGAATAGACGAGCAGAATGAATCATTTCAGTAATTGGGTTTTGATTTTTCTTGCATTTAGAGTAGAATAGGATCAAGAAATTGAAGCAAATCGACTTAGGGTTTCTATTACAAAATAGGCCCAAACAAGGGGAAAATTGAGAAAAAGAGCACTTAGATGTGTTAATACCATAAGGGGAGCAATCAGAGAGGTCAAAGCTAAGCGAAACAAGGGTTTAAGACCTGAGAGGGCAGGGGGGAAGCTCATTTGTACTCTTCAGTAGTGAGAGAGAGAGCTTCAGAGAGAGACCTTATACTTCGAGTGAATCAATCAGCTTCCACATGAGTTTTTTACACATATTAGGTACATAAATCCCTCCTTATGTATCCATTCTTGCATTCTGGAGAAACTTGCATGTTGGTGTGACCAAAATTGTTGCCACGAGTCAATTTTTTGTCATCGTTGTTTGCATGCAGCTAGAATCAAACACGGCTCACAGGGTCCGATTTCCAAAATTAGACAATTGGATGTTTGATTGTGTCTAGTCAGGCATTCAAACTTCCTCCACCTGTCCGATCAAATGTTGTTCATTTGATCCCAAAAATCAAACCATCCCTTGCATGTTCGATCACACGTTCACCATGTCTAATTTAGATGGTCAAACGTATCACAATCGGACACTTCCAAAACCGGACTCGGGAACTTGGCCATTGGCCACTCAGACAATCGGTCACATAACAATTGGACACTAGAATTGAACTAGTTTGAATCAAGCACATGGAAATTAAACACTTGAAAATTAGGCATCTGATTTTGGGGATAGGACACTGTGAAATTGGACACTGTAAAATCGGACCAAAAAAACTTGACAGGAGAAACTGACAAATTTAGCACATCTCGAGTGAAGCAAAACACCTCCCACAATGGAGGAAGGCTCTGAAATCCTTACAGATGCAATTGACCATAGAAATCACAATTGGATGACTAAACATGACCGTTGATAGTCACCTCAGCTTTTAGCCCATTTTAGATCTGTAAACTGACCCTCATACCCCCATTTGACCTTGATGAAGCGAAGTACCGTAGCATAAATCTTAGAGACCAGAGAGAGTGGCCAGTGACCGAGTATAAAGCCCTATTTGGTCAAGAACTTAGATAGGAGTGCAAAAGTTGAATTCATTATCTTTTGTTTGCACCCACATTGTTTTCAATACTTGAAGTGCACTTGGAAAAACTGAAAGCCTGATTTTGCACAGTGCACGAAAAAGAACACCATGTACATACTGAGTGAGCATAAATTGAGGATTGTCTATAAATGAAAAGGAACACACTCAAACTAAATGAACAAAACAAACTCACTAATAAGAGACGGCCCTCAAATCTAGACGGGTAATCAACCAATCACAATTGGTAGGACCAAGTGACAGACACAACACACAAGGCCAGATGTATCAAAGGAGCAACACCATTAGGAGTGCGACATTGCCCAACTTGATCAACCTCATCGACAATTTAGTGGAGCATGAGACCGCAGATATGGCAGAACCTAGTATAAACTGTGGAAATGAAGAGCCTTGACCTAGGAGATTTCCCGATCAAAATTCAATGGATGGTGAACAAATACAATGCAAAAACTAGGTTAGACCACCATGGCAAACTATCAGAAGACATCATGGTGGACCTCGAGGAGGAAAGAAAGATGTTGCAAAAAGCCCTGCAAAGCATAGCGGCATACAACTAGTAGCAACAGACTGGGAGATTGCAGTAGGACATTAAAATGCAAGAAGTCTGTGGGGGTGCTAGCCTTAACAAATAGAAACTGAATAGGACTGAACGCAGAGAGGGAAAGAGCACTAGAGGTGGACTTAACACTGAGCAAGCTTCTCATGAAGAAACTAATAGACAACACATAAGCAGAACGAAGTGCAATAGCACTAGCAACATCATTGCTTGTAGGCTCTAAGAGCCAATCAAGGATCCCTGCAGTTGCAAAACAACTAGACAAGTACCAGCCTAGCAATGACACAAACAATTTTTTAGAGTAGTTTGAGCAGGTCTGCAAGGCTAACGGCCTCACAGATCTTGCTCAGTGCTCACAAGCTTTTGGCCTATGCTTAGGCGATAAGGGTAGGATGTGGTACACAAGCCTCGATGCTATAGAGCACAACAATTTCAATGACCTCAAGAGTCTCTTCATTAAAAGATTCTCGGAGGCCGGGTACTTGGATAATCTTATCATGCGGTCGATGAATGTCAAGCAAGGGATAAAGAGGACATCAAGGACTATGTTACTCATGTGTAGAGTCTCTATAAGACAATCCCCACTAACAAGTGACCCATCGAGAGAGTGGTGCTCGTAATGTTCATCAATGGAATATGCAGTGAGGAACTCTACAAGGCCTTAGTAGGAAACTCAAGCTTGCAGAGAGATGCACTAGCTAGGGTCTTTGAAGAGGCCATACGAGTGGATGACTAGCTTAAGGAGAGAAGCTCTAGGAGATTGAATCAAGATGAAGCAGACTCTAGAACCCCAAAAAGGGCAACAATATCTAGCGAATGATCAAGGAAAGGGTGCCAACCCAAGCCTAGAGCTAGCAAAGATGAAAATGGAGCTAAATACACTACAATAAATGATGAGGATACCTATGTGGTCACATGTCCAATGCATGTATTGTGGCATAAGCCACCTTCCAAGCTGAGTGTCAAGACCCTAGATTCCAACCTTGCACCAATTGTGAAAGGTTCGGCCACGATTCCATGCAATGCAAACTGCCACAGAGACTCCCATACTCACAAACTTACAACCAGTCTCACCTAAGGAATAGGCCTCCAAATTTCTTTGGGAGAGGAATCCCATTGGTGCTCTCACAACCTAACAATGAAAAGCCACACATCCCTAGGATGAAGATCAATCCCACTTGCATACCTAGGCTGCTTGGACCACACATAACCCATCCACCAACCGATGCTCCAGTCCACTATGTGGAGGAGCTAAACGCTGAGGAGCCTTATGTGACCCCTTACGTCTCATATGACAAAGAGAGAAACCCAATTCTCATGGACTATCGACCAGTGCCGATGATGGTGTTAGGAAGAGGGAGAGACATAGGCTTAGAAGGGCAGACCCAAGAGACGGTTTCTTGTTGGACTTGTGGTCATCCAGGACACATTTATTTGCGCTGCCTCAAGAGGGAGCAAGCCAATCAAGATAAGGCTGCTCTCATATGATGTGCTAAGTTTGAAATCACCCACCTTTTTGCTAATTGCCCTAGGCAAAGACCATCATCTAGTTCAGCAATGGTACCATCAGTTCCATTAGGGCTATTTGGTATCAAGACACTCAACGAGGAGGCCACGCCCATCCCGTTGCATGTTATGACCCGCACACAAATGAAGCAGGCCGTGTTGAGATGCAAGCTCAACATGTGTGGACATTGATGATGGGCTGTCTAGCTAGATGAGTCTGCCCATCTACACTTAGCACGTTGGTGGTCATTATGATACTCACATGGCCACTAATTTATCACTTATTATATTTAGTTTGTTACACCTACCTACAATTGGCAAAAGATATAGCGCTAGTCGATTGGTGTAGTCTGTTATGCACCGTTTGACTTAGTAGGCCACTTTCATTTATGTTGTATCTTATCTATACTTTGTGTATATTGTATAGTGTATGGAAGAAGAATAAGAAATTAGCAAGAAAAATTTTTGGCCTCCATCTCTCTTCTTGTGTTCTTGAGTGAGCTTCTCTTGTATATACAGTGTGTGTTTGGCACAGCAACTCAAGCAAGTCCCCCCACCACACGATTCTTGACATGGTATCAAAGTTGCGCCACTGAGAGAAGCTAATTTCAAATGCTGAAGTGAAGGAGAAGAAGCAAGGTTTGAGCAAGAAAGAAACGGGTAAGAAGCTCTCCCATCCTTCCACTCTCTCTCTTGGATAGTGCCTATGGAGGCATTGGAAGCAGGGTAGAGTGAAAATCTCAAATTGATGTGAGATTTGGTGTGCGAGCAGAGCACTGTATATTCCATAGATAAGCCCTTTAAGACTTTCCCGCAGTTCTTTTTGGCACCTGAGGCCATTTCAGGCCTCGTTTTAGAGTCGCAAAGTTGCAGACAGCAATTTCAAGGTACGTTGTGATTTTGGCTATATTGATCAAAAGTGGGTGCACAGGTTACAGATTTTGAATCTGTAATTTTTGAGATGTTTTCCAAGAAGCAAACATAAGGTTCATCTACAAACAAGTTGCAGATTACATGTACTATTGAGCAATCAGTGAAAAAGGTTGCTTGGCATATTGCTGTGCACTTGTTGTGAAAGGCTACAGAAGACTAGCTTGCTGTGTTGTATCCTTTTTTGTGATAATGGCATAGAACAGTGGAAATCCCATTATTGACAAGCTCCACAAGAACAACTACCCTTCATGGAAGTTTCGTATGATGAACTTCCTCATTGGAAAGGTCCTTTATGACTTTGTTTCAAGTGAAGAAAAGGAGCCAAAGCTGGGTATCCCTCTGACTACAAATGAACTAAAATCATGGAAAGAATGGAATGCAAAAGACAAAAAGATGATGTACTGGTTATCTGCAATCATTGACAATACGATTTTGGGACATATCAGGAATGCGGAAACTTCACATGCAGCTTGGACAATTTTTGAGAATATGTTTTCAATAAATATAAAGGCACGAAAGATTCAACTTAAGCAAGAGTTGAATGCCTTGAAGAAAGGAAAAATGTCTGTCAATGAGTATGTTTTGAAGGTGAGAAGCATTACATATGCTTTAGCAGCGATTGATGCAATGTCTGATGATGATGATTTGGTTTCATTCACTTTCAGTGGCCTTAATAATGAGAAGGCATGGAAATCATTTGTTACTTCAATATATGTACGAAAGCCATTTCTAGATTTTGATGAGCTAATCTCTCTCATGATTACCGAAGAGATCAATATGTTGGGTGACTCATCTAAAAAAAATGGTGAATATGTCTAAGCATTTTACTCAAGTTCAGGAAGGGGACATGGTAGATCCTCTTTGAGAGGTTGTGGTATGAGACATGCTACCGATAACCAGCAAAACAGGTTCAATCAATAATTTGGTGAAATGCAAGTTTCAGGAGACCGAGGAAACTTTAGAGGCAGGGGAAGCTCTAGAGAAAGAGGTGGATGGCAGAATAGAGGTTCTGGACATTCTACTATTGTTTGTCATTATTGTGGCAAGATAGGTCATATTGCAGCCTATTGTTATGCTAAGAAGGACAATATTCACAGTGGTAAATTCTAGCAAGGAAACTATGCATCGTTGTCATGACAAATGAAGATAAAAATGAGCGTCTGTTTGTTATGTAGCATATGATGAATGTAATTACAAGAAAGGGGACACATGATGATGTATGGTATGTCGATTCAAGTGCATCTAATCATATGACCAGTCATGTTGAATGGTTTGGAGAGATGCAAGACTTACAAAATCTAGGTTATGTGCAGACGGGTGATGGTTCATGCCACCCAATTTTACACATTGGAAAGGTTCCCTTGTCCTTGTATGATGGCCAGACAAAGAGTCTGACATATGTATTACATGTGCCATCAATCACAAAGAATCTAGTGTATGTTGGCCAAATGGTAGAGCAAGGGTTGCAGGTTTGATTCAATGCAAAAGGTTGTTTTGTAGAAGACTTTAATGATAAGTGTAGGTTGGTCGCAAAAGGAAGTAGAGTTGGCCACATGTTCACTTTAGATGCGAGAATTCCTACAATGGATGCTGCTATATATGCTAAAGGAAAAGGAGTGGTTGCAAACATTGAAATATGGCATAAACGTATTGAACATGCAAATGTGCACATGCTAAAATTAATGCAATCCAAAGGATTGGTTACAGGTTTGCCTTCTTTTAAAGTTGCAGAATTTCATAAAGTCTGTGAAGCATGCAAGTTTGGTAAGAAAGAGAGACAACCCTTCTTGCATGATAGAGAAGTGAGCAGAAATATACTTGATGTAGTGCATACATATATTTGGGGACCTACACAAAATGTATCTCTCAGTGGCAGCAAATACTTTATCACATTTATTGATGATTGTTCAAGGAAGCTATGGGTATATTTCATAAAGGAAAAGAGTGATGTATTTGAGCACTTCAAATATTTCAAGGCAGTTATTGAAATAGAAACAAGCTTGAAAGTGAAGGGCTTGAGATCAAATGGAGAGGGAGAGTACCTCTCTAATGAGTTTAGTAGCTTCTTGAGGACTCATGGAATAAAGAGGCAATTTACTTGTTGCAAGTATACCCCACAGCAAAATGGGATTGCAAAAAGACAAAAAAGGCATATTGTAGAAGTTGCACGAGCGTTAATGGCTAAAAAGAATATACCAAAATATTTTTTGTATGAAGCTGTCCATACTGTTGTTTATATTATGAACAGAACCACCACAGTTGCAATTCATGGGATGACTCCCGAAGAATGCTTTACTGGCAAGAAGCCCGATGTATCTCACTTGAAGGTATTTGGTTGCATTGCATATGTTCATGTGCCAGATGAGCTACTGAAGAAGCTTGATCCAAAGGCTAAAAATGTATTTTTATTGGATACTCTATAGAGTAGAAAGGGTATAATTGTTATAACCTTGTCATAGGTGAGTTCAGAGTGAGCAGGGATGTTATTTTTTATGAGATGATCAGTTGGTATGCACCAATTGGTGATGTATTAGATGATGATAATGATCATGATAGCTATGTGCAAAAAGAAAAGCAAGAATCACGGAGTCTTAGTGGACCAGAAACATCATTTGATACTACACCTACAGTGATCCCTTGGTCTGGGAGACTAAGGAGTAGCCCCACATCTTCAGGTGTATCTATAAGTGTTGCAGGTAAAAACAAAGGAAAGAAGAAAGTGTTGTATGGTAATGATGCATCTACTAGTCATTTGGGATTTGATGGAGATTCTAGTGGCTCAGAGAGTTTGGATGATGAGCTTGGTATTCCTTCAATCAGGACACTAGGTGTACAGAGAGCTCATTGTAATGTAAAGGCTCCGTTGAGTGATCCAGTGGTACGCGGGTCTAACAAGATCAAATACCCTATTAAAAGATTTGTCTTTGAAGGTTATACAGCTCACCATTATGCTTGTATGGTAACACTAGTTGAGGATGTTGAGCCCACTTGTTTTGAGGATGTTGTTGATCATGCTCATTGGGATGCAACAATGGATGAGGAAATGGCTGCACTAGAAGCCAATAAGGCTTGGAATTTAGTACCCTTGCCTAAGGGTAAGAAAGCTATTGGCTTTAAGTGGGTTTATAAAGTCAAGCATAATGCAGATGGTTCAATTAGCAGGTATAAGGCTAGGTTGGTTGCAAAAGGCTATGCTCAAACATATGGCATAGATTATGAAGAGATATTCAATCCAATTTCTAGGATGGTAACTGTTAGGTGTGTGATTGCCTTGGCATTAGCCAAAGGTTGGAGTTTGCAACAAATGGATGTTAAGAAAACCTTCTTGCATGGTGAATTGCAAGAAGAAGTGTATACAAAGCAGCCAGCAGGTTATGAGGATTTAGAGCATCCCATATATGTGTGCAAGTTAAAGAAGGCGCTCTATGGGCTAAAGCAAGCACCTAGAGCATGGTCTAACAAGATTGGAGAGTGTCTTGTCAATATTGGATTTTTTATTTCTGATGTTGATCACTCATTTTATATGAGAAAGGGAGATACAGGTTTTGTCATCATAGTCATCTATGTGGATGACTTGATTATTATAGGTGACAATGACAATGGGATTGTTGAAGTGAAGGACTTCTTGAAGAAGAAGTTTGAGATGAAGAATTTGGGTGAGCTGAGATACTTTCTTGGTATTGAGGTGATCAGATGTGATGATGGTATTTGGCTATCCCAAAGGCAATATGGCTTGGATATGTTATCCAAGTATGGTATCACAACATGTAAGCCTCTTTTAGTACCATTGGAGCAAAATGTGAAGTTGAGTGCCAACATTGGGGATGAGATAGAAGACCCTGCTATGTTCAGGAGGATAATAGAAGGTCTGATTTACATGACTATCACAAGGCCAAACTTGAGCTATGTTGTTGGCCTTGTCAGTCAATTTATGCAGATGCTAAAAAAACCTCATTTGGATATAGTTAGATGTATATTGAGGTATGTGAAGTCCACTTTACATTATGGACTTTTTTATGAGGTAGGTAAGGATGTATAGGTCTTTGGATACACAGATGTAGATTGGGCTAGTAGCATGTCAGATAGAAGATCTACTAGTGGATTCATGTTTTCCCTTGGTAGTGCAACAATTACATGGAGCAACAAAAAGCAACCTACAATTGCTTTATTGAGTACGGAGACTGAGTATAGAGGTGTTGCTATGGCAGCATGTGACATGGTATGGCTAAAAAAGTTATTAGTTGATTTGGATGTGCAAGGATATGGACAATAGGAGTAGCATACAGTTAGCTAGGAATCCAGTATTCCATGCTAGGACAAAGCACATTGAGGTGCACTACCATTTTGTGAGAGAGAAGGTACTTGCAAGAGAGATTGACTTGGTATATGTCAACACACAGGATTAGATAGCTGACATTTTCACAAATGCATTGGATGCAGAGGAGCTTTGAAAGTTCCAAAGCTTACTTAGAGTTGTAGAGATAGAGTTGAGCTTGAGGGGGAGTATTGAGATGGCAAGCTCAACACGTGCGGACATTGATGATGGACCACCTGGCTAGATGAGTCTTCACGTCTATACCTAGCATGTTGGTGGTCATTATGATACTCACATGGCCACTAACTTATCACTTATTATATTTAGTTTGTTACACCTACCTACAGCTGGCAAAAGATATAGTGCCAGTTGATTGGTGTAGTCTATTATGAATTGTTTGACTTAGTAGGCCACTTTTCTTTATGTTGTATCTTATCTATCCTTTATGTACATTGTATAGTGTGTGGAAGAAGAAGAAGAAATCAACAAGAAAACGTTTTGGCCTCCATCTCTCTTCTTGTGTTCTTGAGTGAGTTTTCTCTTGTGTATACAGTGTGTGTTTGGCACAGCAGCTCAAGCAAGTCCCCCCACCACACGATTCTTGATAGGTCGACATATCATTGGTAGGGCCTAGTCACCTGGATGCAGCCTCAATTAGAAAGAAAAGTCGTAGGCAAAGAAAGAAGAAAATTGAAGCAAAGGTCACATTGAAAACCGAGAGCGCAATGGCACTGCTTGTTGGAAAGAAAGTCATGGACCCTGAGGCAAAAACATCTGCTCCAAAGACAGATAAAAAAAAGAGTGTCGACGTAGGGGAGTACCCCAACCCAAAGCACCAATTGAAGCCATAGAAAAGGTCAAGGAGTGGGTGAGAGAAGCCGATGAACACCTAAAGGATGTTGAGTCCATTTTGGATGATGAGATTGACGATCTCTCTAGCATGAGCACACCAGTCTCTCCCACATGACCGAGAGATGCATCCGCATCTCAAATCGTGCCACCTAGATAGAGCTTGAATGCCATAGTTCAGCAAACGAGTCAAGGCCATTGGCTAAGGAGCATAGAATTAGGAGACAAGCAAGCGGCTAGAAATCTTCTCACAATGCTAGTGACCACCCCTGTAACTCTGAGCTTAGGAGATCTGCTTAGCTAGTATCTGACGTTATGGTAGGAGCTAAATCAATGGGTGGAGGAATCAATGGAGCAAGTTGCCACCACTAACTTGCAAGACCATGACACAATAACACAAATTCCAAGCCTGATGATGCATTAAGTACCCAATTCATTGCATGTTAATGCTTTCTAGGAAGGCATTGAAATGCATGCAGTCTTGTCAGTCCTAGCTCTAGGTGATACCCGAGGAAAGAGATTGTAGAAACAAGGGCAGGAGTCAGTGTACTTAGCCATGCAGTACTCTAGGCTTGGGATAACCCACATGTTAAGGATGCTAAGTTCAATGTCACACTAGCTAATGGAATGAAAGTGAAGCTATCCGGAGTGTAGAAAATTTGGCCATTGAAGATCACAGGAGTCTGGTTCTCTATGGACTTTATAGTCACGAAAGGGGTACTATGATATCCTATTAGGACGACTCTAGATGCGCAACGCACGAGTCATAGAAGACTGGGGTAAAGGTCTAATCTTCCTAGGCAATCGAATGGAAGTGGTAAGAGTGGAGTTGGATACTTGGAAGACTACACCAATCAACCTAGACACAATCTCAGCTGCTATGCTCAAGGACAACTCTTAGATCAGGAAGTCTTACGAACCACTGACTAAGTATATCCCTTGCCCTGAGGATGAGTGAGATTGGATGCATATGCTAGCCACAATTGATCTGCCATTCTCGGATAACGAGGAATACGAGCAAGCTGCTAAGGCAGTTGATAAGCCCAAAGATATGCCCTGAGTACCAATCTGCATGATGGCTAGGAGCTTGCATGGATGACCCACCTCAGCCAAATTCCATGTCCTGAACAACAAACCAAACCTCCATGAGATCTTAGAGCACCTTATGGACAAATTAGCTAGTAACCTAGCCACAAATCTTAAACCGCTCAAGGATCTCTTGGATAAACCCAAGTGGAGATAGACCAAGGTGCATGATCTCAACTTGATGTACCATTGGGCCCTAGTCATCAGTGAGAAATAAATGGAGCATCAAGGCTTAGAAGATGACAAGCAATCAGATGATGAGTATGAAGACTACTATTCCATAAACAAAGATAGTATAGAGGAGGACAGTAAAGAGGAGACTACCAATGTGGAGCTAGAGACCCTCGACGAAGATGCCATAGGCTTCTTCAATGGTAGCTGATTAAAGAAGTACTACCCTCCCACACATCCACTACACAAATCTCCCATACTAGAGTCCCCTGTGAAAGTCTAAGTTACCACAATAACAAAAATTGAGGAGGAAGATGAAGAGGCAATAGCACCCGCTTACCTACATGTAACAATCACTTTCCAACACACATACCTTAGATGCATTGATCAATGAGGGAGCTAATTTCAATATCTTAACTCACGATCATTAGACTCAAATTGGCTGCCCACAACTATAACCTACCAATGCCAAAATTAGCCCATTTGGGGGTTGATCGCCCAAGGGGTCCACTAGGGTTTACCGTATGGTACCACATGAGTGTAAGGGAGGGGGGTTATTTAAGGGAAGGAAGGTACATTTTATAAGGTAAGGTCCCATAAATATGGGGTAGATAAGGGGTATTTTCATATATTTCTTGCACGTAGGTGATGTCTCCTTATTACTACTAGTGAATCCCCAGTGGCCGATCGTATGCCCTCTTAGGAAGATGCAAAGGCGTAGCCTCTAGAGTTTGAAAGCATGCCCATAATCTTTTATGTGATGTCGAACACAAAGGATGATGGTCAGGAATCGCTGTTAGGACACTCATTTAAAAAGCAAGCACACTATAATGTTGACTCACAACGTATTCACCTTGCTCGGCAATGTATGAATAGTCACTGCTTTCAACAAGGACAAGGTGGCTACATCAAAGCTCGTGAGGCCACCGATAGAGAAACCGACCACCAAGTCTAAGAAGGGGGGTCGAGACTTGTCACAATCCGCCACACCACACCGTCAGCACACCACTGAGATCAAAGCTAAGGCCCTAATCCATGAGGCAACAAAAAAACTATACGCACAAACGCACAAACCTTATTGCAAGTGTAAGGCTATTACAAGGACAATGCCTGGATATGAGTGCCTAAAACCAAGAGGTCCAATATCTCTATTCAAATGCCACCCTCAAGCGTGGCTATACAAAGCTGCATGATAGATCGAGCGCTAAAACCACAGAATGCTCAAGTGGAAAAGATCCTAGAGCCCAACGTCGTTGACCCTACAATACCTCAACGAGTGTATCGATTGAAACTACAACTTGCTCACTCCAAACAACCTCAACCCATCACTATTAGTGCTACTCAAGCCTCACAAACATTTGGCAGTTGGACACACTTTGGAGCAGCCACAACTACAAACATTAGCCACTGCTGCATCGTTGAGCTGTCGAGTGCAATCAAACCCTAGCCCCTAGTAGGCCTTAAACCTTCTTACGAATGACAATTGATCATTGCCTTAAGATTTAGCTGAAAATTTTGGGGATAACTTGGTTGGTTGCCTTCAGAATTTGGATGCCACATTTACCACACTTGCTAAAAGCTATGACTAATTAGACCTAGGTCTCTTAGACGGACGGAGCCTTTAACAACGGAGGTATGTACATTGCCTTGCTCATGGGAAGAATTAGAATTTGTATTCATTAAGGCCCCCTAGGCAGCTGAGAAACTCATAGACATTGAGATTTCCCATGAACAAGCACGCAAGCAACGCCTCATTACTTCTCATGCCAAGGGCATGGCCCTTGCCACCACTGACCAAGAAATTGCAAAGTTGAAATAGCTAGCTGCTAATGACTCCTCTTTCTTGCGACAATGGTATGCTCTCAGAATCTAATGGGAGCAAGAAGGCTACCAAATAATGACCAACACTGAGCAGAGACATGCAATAAAGACCTCTTAATATGACCCAACTCATGTAGCCCCAACCTCCTATAGGGTGTTGACCACCATCCACAACCGGCCCCTCAAAGAGCACATCATGACTCACCCCTACTTAGATTGCATGTTGACTAAGGAGGAGCTACACATTGCCATCCAAATGGACTGTGGTGATGTCCTCATGGATGTCCTCACTTACCTCACCCACATAAGCATTTGACCTGCTGACATGGACCATTATGCTCAAATGGAGTACAACTTGGACTTCTATGCTTGGCTCATCCAAGAGGGAAACAAAGTGAGAATGTATTGAATGCTCTCCACCCTTCAGGCTCTAATCCTATGAAGGATTCTTCTCATCCCTAAGGGGGAGGGTGTGACTGGTATGAAACATAATGGAACGTAAAAGGTGTGGAACATAAAAACAAACCCTAAAACCTCAATCAACGTTCAAAAATGGAAAAGAATCCATAAAAATCAACTCATGATTGAGTAAAAGTGTTAGAAATTATTTGTGAAATGCATGGATTGTTTAAAGAAAAATTCTCTTTTTATATTTAAGCATTTCAGTTTTCATAAGCATTTCTTCCATCTCCTACATGTATTTTTGCAAAAAATATTTGAAGAATACTGATGGTGGGCTATGGTTTCATGACATGCACCTACTCTCAGTGGTGGAGACAAGGGCCTACAACCAATTCAAATTCAGGCACATCCTGAATTTGGAAGACATAGTCATGGAGTAGCCAACCATCAAGCAAATCATGAAGCAATGTAAGCTACAAAAGTATGTGGAGAAGGTGGGCCAAGCCATGGACTACAAAAAGTGCACAAAATTCCTCTAGACTTTCAACAAAAATCGCGACATCATCACGGTGCCGCCAGGTGGAAATGGAGTTGAGTCCTAAGTTGGTGTAGAGAGCACTAGGCTTGCCCAACAAAATTGAAAGATGACCAAAAAGGGACGTGTACATCATGTTGGGAATGGAAAAAGTGATGTTCCACACCAATGATGGCATCGGCTTAGCTAACATCCTCGACCTTGAAGTCCAACTACATGCCAAAATGGTGTACGCCTTGTTCTCTAACCAAAGGTACAATGCATTGATGAGCAGAATCAATGTGCCAATGCTGGAAAGCATCGCTACCAAGACCTTCGATGAGGTGAACCTTAATGGCTTTGTGTAGAAGATGATAGAAACATCAGCAAAAGAACTAGCCACAAGTGGTAGACCCATGGGGGGAGAATCCCTAGCCTCCAAAGCTAAGAAGAAGTCCTCATCGAAGGCCTCTACCATTGGGTTTGGAGGGGTCTTGATGGCTGAGAGGCACCTTGGGGGAAGTGCAAGAAGATGAGGAAGTCGACAAGATGCCAAACAAGTCCCTTGCCCTCCAAGAACAGGAGCAATCCAGCGAGAGGATGGTGAGTGACGAAGAAGGAGAGCAAGAATCACAAATTTAGCCAAGGAAAAGCCAATAAGTCAAAGAAAAAGACTCCATAGAAGAAGGCCAAAGAAGAGAGCATGAACAAAGAAGAAGCAAATCTACAAAGAGCCCAAAGTGAGTCCAAAAGCACCAAAGAAAGAAGAAAGAGAAGAGAAAAGGAGGAGGCGAAAAGAATAAAAGAGGAATCTAGGAAAGCTAAAGAGGAGAGGAGGAGGGAAGCAGAGCAAGAAGCCAAGGAGTTTAAGGAGGAAGGAAGAAGAAGACATAGCCCTGGTCATCCACCTCTTAGTGGAGCAACCTTCAAAGGAAAAAGAGCTAGCTGCCATGAGCCCTCATGAAGAAGAATTCCCAAGCACAAGCTCCCAAGCACCCAAAAGCATGCCACCCCTAGTACCAAAGGGAAAGGGTAGGGGTTTAATTAAACCCATCCCACCTATCCTAGTGCCCACCACCCTAGTCTCTGCACCTAGCCAAACCTCTTCTACCATGGTGGATGTCAGTAACCTTGTGGCTTAGATGCAATTTTTGGTTAACAAAGAAAAAGTTCAAGGTGGAAGTGGAGGGACCCCAGTGACTGGAGCAAAAACACCAGCATCTGTGGATGTGGAGTCTGGACATGACCCCAAAAGACAGAAGACAGAAGCATCTACAACTACTACCCCCACCACACTACCATTGCCTACAAACTATGATGACTACATTTAGGAAATCCTGTCACAGCTGGAGAGGGCAAAAGAAGAAGAGATAATAGCTATTGCTGAGCTCCATGCTAAAAAGGAGACAATGACAGCCTCTCAATTAGAAAGAACCCACCAAGTAGCCATGTATCAAAGAGAAATAAATGAGCTAAAGGAGGAGCTCAAGGCCAAGGGAGGAGAAGAAGAAAGATGGCAAGAAAAGCTCGCGATAGAAACACAAAGCCTCATGGGCCTACAATGCCATTGTGATTACAAGCTAGTAGCATTGTATAAATACTTGCAAAAGAAGAACGAAAAGATTCAGGAAGCCACGAAGCAACTAGTAGTAGTGGAAGAAGAGAGAAGTTGAAGGCACCAAAAGCACATAGAGGATTTGGAAAAGAGGGTAGCCTCAAAGCTAGAAGAGCAAAAATGCTTGGAATAAGAAATTGAGGAACAAGAGAGGAGGCTAAGGGCATTAGCCCAAAGGCATAATGAGAGCTTGGAGGAAATGAGGAAAAGAGTGGATGAATGGGTGGACATGAACAAAGGAAGGGTGAGAGACTTGGCATGCCAACTAGCCCTTGCAAAAGGAAACAAGGTGTTAGCAGAAAGCAGGGCAGAGGCCACACAAATAAGTCTAAAAGCCCAATAATGCACCTTCCTCAACACTCTCTTAGATGTCACGCAAAGAGGAGGAGGCCATCAAATCATTAAGGGAAAAACTAGAAGTTGCCTGTAGGGCCCTGAGACACAGACTGCACATCTAAGCACATGCCAAGCATAGCCAGCAAGGCCTGAGGAAGCAGGGCCATAGGAGCATAGAGGAGAGAAAATGTAAATGCCAACTGAAGAGATAACACTATATTGGGAAATATGGGAATTTCCCATAAGTTTGGGACACGTGGTCAAATCTTTGGATTTTTCATAACTTGAATACTATAATTCCAAATTGAGCACTCTATAACTCAATAGATTTCATTTTTCAAGCGCTTTCAATGATAGGTCACATCATATTGTTTTGAGAAACTTATGGGCATGTTATCTGGGTGCCACCTTTTTAGTATTCAAAAAATGGGAATTGGGAGATTCCAAAACTTACTAATATTGTATTAGATAGGGCCAAGCCTAGAAATGGAACAACAAGAGGAGGAGCTAATCCTGCAACCTCCTTCCCCATGACCAAAAGAGAAATAGCAGGTGGGCACCCCTACTACCAAAAAATCTGAGCTCAAAAAGAAGAGGAAGCAAATGCTCGAGCATGCTCAGAGAAGGTTGAATGCTCAACCAGCAGTAATGCCAGCAGCACTCACCCATCCCACCAATAGAAGACTGCTTCCTAGTAAACTATAACACGAAACTCATATTCTGAGAGTAGAGAGAGAATAACCCAAGCCATTCGACTTCAATTTCCAATTCACCACTACATTGAGTAGGGTATTATCAACCAAGGTGGTGGAAGAGGTGATCGACATTGAAAGGAGGCTGGGAGATAGGTGGACCCTTGAGAGAGATAGAAATCCTACCCAATGGGAAATAGAGGCTCTAAACTATTGGAAAATAAAGTCTATGAAGTGCCTAAAATAGTAAAGGGCTATGAGTGCCAATAGAAGTGGAGGAGGCACATCTAGGAAGGTAATTCTGACACATGGATGTCATTTTGCAACACCCTACCCTTCAAAAGAAATAACCCCACTTTCATGCCATATCCAAGAAAAGTAGAAGTGGATTATAATCCTAATATCTATGATCGATATGACTTCTCGAGAGTGTATAATGTCAATGCCACCAGACAAAGGCCTTACTTTTATGCTACAAGATCTATACGACTCCATAGACCACTTCCTCAACAAATTTACTTCATGCCCATATCCAGCCACTCTTTTTTTATCCAAATGGCATAGATAGTTGTGCTATGGCTAGGTTAATGATGCGGGCTACCCTCCTCCCCTCTTTTTGCTTAGCTCTCTTAGAAGATATGAATGATAGCCACTTCATTTTCTACAATCATCCATTTCTTTCCACCACTCCTCTTCGAGCACGAATAAACCTCAAAGGATACATACAAAGCTTGAGATTCCTTAACAAATCTCTCAAGTCCCTAACTTCTTCCTCCCATATCTCTGATGATGATGACTAGATCTTCATCTATTTATATATATTTTTTAAAGGATAAAAGAAAGAAAAAAACAAAAAAAAGAATAAAAAAGACCAAAAAAGAGAAAAGAAAAGAAAAGAATAAAATATCTCAAGACAAAAATCACAGGAGGGGCAAACAAATCATCTCACTACATGTAAGCCATAGTAACCGCACCTAGGGGTCCTCAAGTTAGGTGTGTTTGGTGGCTTTAGTTGGCCAGCTCCGTATCTAACCCCCTAGCCCATTTTGATTCTCCACATCACACTTAGGGCACATCAAGGGCAGGACATATCTAGGGAGGTCACACTTTCATATAGTTAGACCTACCTCCCTAAGCTACACTCATCATATCCCCTTAGGCAAGAACTGGGTCCTCAAGTGTGGGACAATACCCACGCCTCCATGTGGTTTGATGCAACTCCCAGTTCCACTAGCATGAGCACAATGCACCACATGATAAGGTAGACATACCCCTGGGCAATGCACCTTCTTTTCTTTACAGGTAACTAACAATGCAAGCCACCAACTTTAGAGGCCCCATCATCATCAACTCACACGACCTCCTTTCAAATCATCGAATCTTCATCAGCTCAAACCTGCAACAAGTGCCATGGAATTGGCACTTGTTTAGGAGGGGGGTAATGTTACATATTTACACACATGTCACGGACATGGATCATGCAGCCAAAAAGAAGTAGAGGGAAGACCAAGAAAGCCCAAGTCAAAAATTGAATGAAGAAGCTCATTCTACCTAGGCAAGAAAAGTGGAGGAGAAGGCAAGCTCAGAAAAAACGTGGGAGAGCACCGAATACTCTAGCAAGGTGCTCTCAAGGATGAAGGAAAGCACCAAAATTTCTAGCAAGGTTCTCTCTCAAGGATGAAGGAGGCTCTCTCAAGGATGAAGGATGCTCTCTCAAGGATGAAGGAGAGCCTTTGAGGACTCTCACAAGGAAAGTGCAAGGTGCAATGTAATTCATTTTATAAGAGCGCCATGCTCTCTCCTGTGCAAGTTGTAAAGTCTAAACGAACATAGGTAAAGGGATAAGGCAACTAGAAGGGAATACGGAAAGAGAACCTTGGTAAGATGCCCAGTCATGTAAAAAAGGGGATGGGTGCCCGAGGGATTTAGGGGTTGTATATAAACCTAAAAAGTGAATGAGGAGCTCATTCTTTGGTGTGTGGTAAAAGTGGTCTCTTCTTCTTCTCTTTTTCTCTCCTTCTTTCTTGCTTATGTGTGCTTGAGAGAGGGAGTGAGTGTGTGAGGATGAGGGATCTTGGAGAAGAAGCTCTCCATCATCTCCTCTCATCATCATCATCATCATCATCTTCTTCTTCTTCTTCTTCTTCTTCTTCTTCTTCTTCTTCTTCTTACATACGACTACGGAGGATGGAGCTCAAAGGAGGAGGCTTGAACTTGCTTGAGCTTGCATCTCAAATTGTGAAGCTACCGGCTTACTTAAGGGAGGAGGCTACTCATTCGGGCATCAAGGTAAGCTCACTACACCCCCATGGGATCGAAGGTGCATTGGCTAGGTGAGAGATAGCCATTTGTGCTTGTTTGAAATGCTTGAAGCAATAACCAATCCATGGATCTTGGCAAATGAGCATGATCTCCCACTACACCACTCAGTAATATGATAACCCTTACTCCATCAGATCACTAGACCTTGATGGTAATGTTGCTCTAAATATGGATGTTCATTATAAGAAATGATACTACCCATCCAAATACCTTGGAACCTATTGCAGTTTAAGATGGATCCTAGAAGACATGCAATGGTACAAAGTCCAATGTCAATCTCTATACATAATAGAGCTTCAACTTATTAAATTTTACTTTAGTTTTAAACTCTACCCCTTGTAAATATGCTAAAAGGGATGTAGAGCCATTATTTTCTATGTTAATGATCTTATAACGGCCATCCCATTTGAGTTCTAACTTGCTAGAAAATAATTTACGGTGTGCATCATAATATAAAACCAGTTGACCCTTCACAAATTTATATATTTTACCATGAACGTCATTGATCCGAGAAAATCACAAAAAAATATTTGTCTAACACTTTGTTGATTTTTTGTACATTTGGAGGTTTGAAATAAAGAAGAGGGTGGAAACAACCTCTTGGAAAATCCGAGAAATCATTGGATGCAAATATTTCATGGATCGGTTTACCAAGGGGGGGTGAAGAGTAAAGATCAATGGAGGAAGATGAAGGGAAAATGTGTAATGTGAAAAGAAAAGACAAGAAATGGATTTGGAGCCATCTAAAGGGCATGTGAGTCTCATAATGTCATGGCTTTGGAGCCTTATGATAATTCAAATAAATGGGACCCTTCTTGAAAGCATTAGTGGAAGAAAAATCAGGCACATGATTTTGTAAGATTTTTTCAAAATATTTCCACTCCAATCCAAAAAAACTTTTCAGCATGAAAGTTGTAGCGCACGAGCTGAAGTTTTGGCTGGTATTTTTTTATAATTTTTTGAAGCTACGAGTCGGGAGATATAGCTAAAATGGTGAACACCAACTTTTTCCAACTGCGGTGGAGACCACCTCCCAATTTTATACAAACCCACACTTTCTTCCCCACACTTAACACTTTCATAAAACATCATTCATTAGACTCCCAACCCTTTCCCCTCTCTTCTCCTCTCTCTCAAGCTAATAAACCATTAGAATTCCCCTCCTAAATCACCCTCAATTCATCCTTAATTGTAGTAGTAATGTATGAATTCTCACTACTCTCTCTCCATTATTTCTAGATACGATCTTATTTTATGAAGATTCTCTATATTTTTTTATAGGAGAGATCTTGGACTCAAGCTATGGGGAGAGAATGGAGACAACTCACTTTTGATGGAACTTGATTAAGTACAAAATTGGTCAACAAAACATCTAGATGGAGCTTCCACATTGGTGGAACTGCCTTAATACAGCTTTGGTGGTGTTAATTCCTATTCTATCTTAACCTCCTCCCTAAACACTCTCAAGGCCTATATAAAGAGGCCTTCTCCTTTGTAATTTGAAAAAAAAGAGAGAGCCAAGAGGCCTTCTTCAGCCCTATTGAGCCTTCCCCATTCTCTCTCATGAGCTTATGCAGTTCATTCCCTTACTATAGATTATGCATGCTCTACAATGTAATAAGCCCATGCTATTGGTATCCATATTGTGTATATTGGTTATGTATTGAGGGTTCTCCATCTCTTGTGCCCTCTTAAGTTTTATTGATTCATCTATTTTTTGTAGTTCTCTCTCTCTCTCTCTCTCTCTCTCTCTCTCTCTCTCTCTCTCTCTCTCTCTTAGTTTTCCTCTCTTTTCCCTCACAAGCTCCTCTCCCTCTTGCATAGCGTCCTAGTCCGCTCTTCCATGACTAGGTGGTGCCCTTACCTCATTCACTTTGTGGCAGAAGGGAGTTTGGCATAGTATAGAGGCTGCCATACAGAATTTCCTTTATCATAAATTGGTGCCCCCGCTGAGGACATTCTCATCCACAATTCTCTACCTCCTTATGCGGGACGATACAACACATAGTGGTGCATCCTCTACAACAAGTGCTCCAAGTGACTCTTCTCCAATGCATTCACCAACTCTTTTTGAAGTTGGTCGAAGTCCAAGACTCCCACAATGGTCTCCCAAAGAAGCCCAAGAAAGGAAGTATGTCTACCAGATGACAGCACGTATGCGGGTAAAGGGTGTTCACCTTAGAAATTCCATTCTCTCACAACGGAAAATATCATGTTGCCATCAATTTCTAGGTTCTCAAAATTGTGGTGAGTGTTTTGCAAACAAAGTGAAGGCCTTTTCGGGAGGTCCTCGTCTCCAAATCATCAAATCCCTCTCTCTCTGGCCTACTCCACATCAAAGGAGGATAGCTATGCATGAACGGTGTGGAGTTTTGTAGAGGTACAAAGTATGGAAACGACCTTCAATTGTTGCTAGCTCGAAGGTTGGGTGTGGTTGAAAAGGTGGCCATCACACATTATGAAATATATGTCGTCGAGGATGAACACACTAAGACAAGAACAATCACTGGTGAGAAAATTCTCTGTATAGCAAAAATGGTGGGTTCCAAAAAGAAACACTCTGGGAAAAATCCTTCATAATTCAAGAAAGTGCATTCCCTCTACTCCCTTAAGTAGTCTCTATTTATGAATAATAATAATGGCCCAAATTTCTACACCTTCCACTCTATACAAAACATCCGAGTTAATGTGTGCATCAGTAGGAAGATTTTCTTCCAACAGTGTCTTGTCATGTACTTTGGGGCTGAAAGATTAAGGGAGATTCTTATATCACCAGAACCTATAATCTTCCCAATGCTAGACTACAATGCATCCTTCAATGTACATGTCTTTATTTTATTCTCATGAATCACCGCGAGTTGTATGGACCAATCCAACCTCTTGCTATGCAAATTGTGCATATTGTAGCCAACACAAAGCTTAGATTCCAAGGCATTATTAGAAGCATACTAGGGCCTAAACGTCTTGCTGAAATCAATGCATCAGTGAACCCATTCATCCTTCCCCTCATAAAATACAACTTAAGTCTATACATGTTCATCTTTGTACTCTACTAAGGCAACATGGCATTTCCAAGCTTCTTTGGGCGCAATGGGAAAAATGCAGTGGATTTTTTGGACAACCTTGAGATGGCCTTCCTTGTCTCTGGGAGAGATGATGAAGCATTAAAGTTGAGGGCTTTTCCTTTGGTACTCAAGGAAGAAGCTAGAATGTGGTTCCAAACTCTAAATCCGACCCAAAGAGCTAAATGGGAGGGATTGAAGGCAGCTTTCTTGCAGAGATTTCAACAAACTAACTCAGCTGAAGAGTTATAGCAACGGCTTTTGGCCCTCCATCAAAGTGATCCTTATGGTTATGCAACTTATGAGGAAGGGTTTTTGAAGCTTTGGGGACAGTGGTCACACTCACTGAATCTTGGTGAGAGAGCTCCAAACTACCTTCAAAAGGATTGATTTATTTCAGGTTTGTATCCCTTGCTCAGGGAGAAGGTAAATGTGAAATTTCCAAACACTTTTGAAGATGCTTTGAGAATCACTAGGGAAAAGAATCGAAAGATTCTCTAACAAGCCCAAGCTAGCCAAGCAGTTTTGGGAAACAACATCACAACTATGGAGGCCTCTCAAGTTCCCCCAAATGTATCTAATGCACCAGGCCTTGTTAGAGGTCAAGAAGACATGATCCAACAAATAAACAATCTGACTAATCAACTAGAGGGTTTGAGAGTGAATCTTGTGCAAGGTGCAAGAATACCTATTGAGGGAAATGGTGCAAATCGGCCACAAATGCGGCAACAAGCAAGGGAGATGTTGTGTTACAATTGTGGAGAAAATGGACATAGCATGTACAATTGTCCTCACCCTAGAAGATATGATCACCCTGCCAGAGGTCCTCGATAACAAGTAAGCCCTCCTCATGCTAGGACTCAAGAGCAAGAGCAGTCACGACCTGTAATTTTACAACCACCTTATGTTCAAGCTGAAACCCCTGCTGTTCAACCAAATGTTAATGTCATAAAAATAGAGAAGGTGGTCAGGGATAGAAGGCTCCAAGAAGAAATAGCGAGAGGTAAGATGTAGTAGAGACCATGCCTATCAAGCGGGTACATGTCCAAACTAAGGCAAGCAAGGAAGCAATCAATGAGGCAAGGGCACCTAGAGATGAAGGGAATAAGAGAAAGACTCAAACTAGGTCTAAAATTGATATCTCTGACTTCCCTTTGGGTTCTTGGACACAACCTTATGATGTGATAGTAGATGTAAGCTCTCAAGGGCCAAAAATTACTTGGTCACAACTACTTCATGCCTCTCCAAAGCTATGACGACAATGGTCAAAAATGGTAAGCACAAGGGCAAGGCAAGGTAAAATGGTTAGTGCAATTAAGGCATATGGCCTCAAAGATATAGTACCTTTAGTGGAGGCTCAAATCAAACGTCAACGGATTCGAAAAACATACATCGATAGTGGAGCAGAGGTTTGTGTCATGACAAAAAATCTTATGCATCAATTAGGCTTAGAAGTAATGGAATCCTTAACCTTTAGGGCAAAGATGGCCAACAATGATGTGGTCACATGTGTGGGTGTAGTGAAAGCTTTGAGAGTTTCTGTTTTTTGGAATCACTGCAGCAGTGAATGTTTATGTGATACCAGTATAGGGAGAGAAGGATATCCCCTCATCCTAGAGAGACCTTGCTTATGGGCATCGGAGCTAGGCAAGATCAGGCAATAGGGGATCTGGAGTTGAGGCCACATAAGGTGGGTGGCCACAATCAAAAGGTGATTTACAACTTGAAGAGTGGGCGTCAAGAGAACCTTGAACTAGAAATGTCTGCCAATGAGTGGAGCTCAAGTGGATGTTCCTCATCGATAGAAGAGGAAAAGAGTTCAAGTGGAGAGAGTGATAGCACTCTCAAAGTTATGGGTGTCACCTTAAAGGAACCTACCTCATCAGAAGACAACCCAAGAATCCAAGGAGAAGATGTGTGGGATGCTAGCCCAGAGAAGATGATATCCAAGGATATAAAGGATGAAGAAAGTGAGGGTTATGTGAATGTTCTCAAGAAGCATGCATCATTGTTTATTTCTGATTATACTCACATTACATGTGTCACTACAGTGAAGCATCACATCCAACTCAAAGAAGGAAGAAAACCTGTGGTACAAAGATTGAGAAGACTGGGAGTTGTGCAACAGGATGCACTGTTGACGGAGGTGAAGAGACTCTTGAATGCAGGATTCATATACCCAGTGGGAGATTCAGAATGGGTCTCCCCAGTAGTAGTGAGGCCAAAGAAAAATGGTAAGTGGCGAGTATGCATAGATTACAAGCCACTAAATGCTGCAACAAAGAGGGACCACTTCCCTCTCCCATTTCAGGATGAAATCTTGAATGAAGTAGCGGGACATAACCGGTATACGATGTGTGATGGCTACTCTGGCTACTTCCAGATTCACATTGCAGAGGAATATCAAAAGAAGACCACTTTCATCATACCATGGGGCTGTTTTGCCTTTCAAGTCATGCCCTTTGGTCTCACAAATGCCCCAAAAACCTTTCAACAATTCATGAATATGATCTTCCAACCTTACTTTGGTAAGTCCATAAGGGTTTTCATAGATGACTTTTGTATTTACAGCTCAAGGAACATACATCTACGCAAGGTTGATGAAGGATTTACTCGCTTAGCTAGGTTGGGTGGACAACTAAATAAGGATAAATGTCACATTGGGGAAAGCAAGGTTACACTACTAGGGTATGTAGTGTCAATTGAAAGAATTGAGGTAGATCCAAAAAAGGTAGAAACATTGCTAGCTCTACCTTTCCCAACCTCCATCAAACAATTAGTCTTCTTCTTACAAAAGCTAAGATATTTGGGTAGATTTATACACTTACTCTCTCAGGCCATATATCCCCTACAGCAAAACTGACACTCCAAGAAACACTTGTATGGAGTGAACAAAGTGAAGGAAATTTTAAGGAGATAAAGAAAATGTTGGGGTCACTTCCTATAATCCTCCAGCCTTGCTAGAAAGAAACATTATTTGTAAACCCTAGCATGGGAGAAGAGGCCATTGGTGCTGCCCTCCTACAAAAAGATCCAAAAACATCCTTCATGAAGCCTGTGTATTTTGCCAGCCACCTCATGAAAGCCTCAGAGAAGGCTTACACCTCCATGGAACAACTAGTGTTGGTCCTCATGTTTGCAGTAACCAAATTTTGGCCATATTTGCTTCCAAAGAGGTTTGTGATCATCACTGTGGAGGATATGTTTCCCTATGCACTACAACATATGGAAATCTCTGACAAAATAGAAAAGTGGGTAGTCTGACTTCAAGAGTTTGATTATATAGTGCAGGTTGAAAAAACAACTCGAGAATGCTTGGCTAATATTTTTGACAAACAGGTGCTATGAGAAAAATCTCAGGATGAAAAGAAAGGACCTTCCACCACCCCCATCCATAAATACTCTTGTAGATGCTTATAGTCTCTACTTTGATGGTGCATACAAGAGAACTAAGGATAAGGCAGCCGCAAGCATTGTTGTTTTCTCTCCTTTAGGAGAGAAAATCTATGGTGAAGGAATCATCTTGGAAGGTGTCCATTCTAACAATGAGGCAGAATATCAAGCTTTAATTCATGGTCTTTGTTGGTGTCTTAGTAATTCAATCGTCGAAAGGTTGAATGCTTTTGGAGACTCCATGCTATTGGTAAGGCAAATGCAAGGTACATGGGCATGCAAAAATACAAACCTCTCTAGTAAAATGAGAGAGGCCAAATCTCTTATGAGAAGATTTAGGGAGGCACAAGTACATCATGTGCCAAGAGACCAGAACAAGGATGCCGACCATCTAGCATCATCAAAGGTGAATGAGTCAATGGTGGAAGTAGTGGCTATCAAACCCCCACTTTAGCAAGGCAAGGAAGACTTAGAAGATATTCTACACCTCTTAGAGCAAGGAGAAGCTCCCAAACACCTGACTAAGGGAGAAAGACAGTGGCTAGCTCAGAAGGCTACAAGATATTGCATGGTAAATAATAGTTTGTATTGTCTTGGTAAGGATGGTGTGCTTAGGAAAGTGCCTTCAAAATGGAAAATTGAAGAAATCTTAAAAGCTTGCCATGATGATGTGTGTGGAGGCACACAACATCACAAGTAGAAAGGTTCTACAAGCCGGCTTTCCTTCGACCAGTCTACACCGAGATGTCAAATATTGGTGTCAAACATGTGAAGAATATCAAAAATTAGGACCACAACAGCTCATAGCAAAACCCCAAACCCCAATCAAGGTCTATGGACCCTTTGAGAAGTGGGAAATTGATACCATAGGGCCTCTACCACACACTCCATTAGGAAAAGAGTATATTATCATGGGGGTAGATTACATGACTAGATGGACCGAGGCTATGCCAACTAGAAGAATCACTGCTAGGAAGTGAGTAAATTCATCTTTGACCACATTTATTGTAGGTTTGGTACCCCTCTTGAAATACTATCAGATAGAGGACCAGGGTTTAGAGCTAATGTGGTGGGTGAACTCATTCAAAAGCTAAATATTCAACGACGACACTCTACCCCTTACTACCCTCAATGCAATGGATTGGTGGAAAAGGTAAGTGGAATGATTTGTAAAATCATCAGCAAACAGGTACATTCAAGGCCCTGGGATTGGGACCAGCACCTTAGTGGAGCTCTGTGAGCTTACAGAACCTCCTTCAAAACCATGTTAGGGTTCACACCTTTTCATCTAGTTTATGGACAATAGGCTCTTTTGCCTATTGAGGTGAAATTAGCTGGCCTTCAGGTATTAGGTGGCACAGTAGGCTCTCAAAAGGAGAAGTTACATCAAAGATTACTGGACCTAGAGAGGCTACAATTGGATCGTGAAGAATCCATCAACCACTACTCCCAGGAAGCTGAGAAGCGTAGAGAAAAGTTCAACAAGAAGCTAACATATAAAAACATCAAGGAGGAATCTTTAGTGCTTCGATATGACAATCGCTTTGCTAAAAGAAAGAATGGCAAGTTTCTCTACTGATGGGAGGGACCGTTTTGGGTCACAAAAAAATTCAACAATGGCTCCTACAAACTTCAAGACATTGAGGGAAAAGTGCACAAGACCAGGGTAAATGGATGGCACTTAAAACCCTATCACATCAGGGTGGGGCCAGCTCAAGATACCAAAGAGTGTCTAGAGGCATAAATACCTCTAGCCAGGTTGGGGGGAGCTATATGATCCAAGAAAATCACAAAAAAATATTTGTCTAACACTATTTTTTGTACATTTGGAGGTTTGAAATAAAGAAGAGGGTGGAAACAACCTCTTGGGAAATCCAAGAAATCATTGGATGGAAATATTTCATGGATCGGTTTACCAAGGGGGGGTGAAGAGTAAAGATCAATGAAGGAAGGTGAAGGGAAAATGTGTAATGTGAAAAGAAAAGACATGAAATGGATTTGGAGCCATCCAAAGGGTACGTGAGGCTCATAATGTCATGGCTTTGGAGCCTTATGATAATTCAAACAAATGGGACCCTTCTTGAAAGCATTAGTGGAAGAAAAATCAAGCACATGATTTTGTAATATTTTTTAAAAATATTTCCACTCCAATCCAAAAAATCTTTTCAGCATGAAAGTTGTAGCCGTGAGCTAAAGTTTTGGCTGGTATTTTTTTATAATTTTTTGAAGCTACGAGTCAGGAGATATAGCCAAAATGGTGGACGCCAACTTTTTCCAACTGCGGTGGAGACCACCTCCCAATTTTATACACACCCACACTTTTGTGGGAGCTTTCACTCAACCGCCAAGACCCACGGACCGCTTATTGTTTCAAGCATTCCAAGCAAGCTCTAATGGCTATCTCTCACCTAGCCGACGCGCCATCGATCCTACGAGTGTTGTGAGCTTACCTTGATGCCCGATCGAGTACCCTCCTCTCTCTTGCACTCCGGTAGCTCCACGATTCTTGATGCTAGCTCAAGCATCCTCAAGCCTCCTCCATCTCCAAGCTCCATCCTCCATAGTCGCACGCGCAAGAAAAGAAGAGAGAAGAGAAGAGAAGAAGAGGAGAGGAGATGATGAAGAGCTTCACCCTCTTGATCCCTCACTCTCACACACACTCTCACACTCCCTCTCTCAAGAGCACACACAAGCAAGGAGGAGAGAAGAAGAGAGGAAGAAGAAGACTCTTTTTGCCACACACCAAAGAATGAGCTTCTCATTCTCTTTTTTCAACTTTATATACAAAGCCCTAAATCCTTTTTGGGTGGTCATTCCTCTTTTACATGGCCGGCTAGGCCCTTTTTCCCATTTCCCACCATTCTAATTTATCCTATTCCCAACTAATGTCTACACTTTGCACAAGAGCGAGCCTGGCACTTTTTTTACACAGATTCGAGGATGCTTCCGCATTTTAATGGTGCGCCTCTTCCTCTTTCGTTGCCTTGGCCCGACACCAAAGCTTCTTACGGGTCGTGTCCGATCATTTGAATTTTTCAGGGATTGGTTTCCGGTCAAGGCGCCTTTTTCTGTTTTTATCGTACGCATTTTTGCTATTTTCTCTTCTTTCCATTTTTCGCTCCTCTGTGCTGCAGAACCATGGTCGAAAACACGATAACATTACCCCCTTCCTAGCCAAGTGCCAATCCCATGGCACTGTGGAGGGATCTAGTGGCAAGTCAAGTCGGCTGTTAGGTAGAACAGGTAGGTGGGTGGTTAGGGATGAGGACCAGGAGAGATGCCGACGTGCTTTAGGCTCGATGGAGATACTCAACGTGTGTCACATGGTTGTGGCACTGGTTATGTAGGCGGTCGTCTTTTGAGTATGAGAAACACTTGAAGCAATAAGCAATCCCTTAGGATGATGGTATTGGAGGGATTTATCCTGGAGAAACCCCTCGAACTGTAAGTAGCCTTTGATGTGGAGGCAGGTTTTGAGGGTGGTGGTAGAAAGGAAGGGGTGGTTGCACTGGGTGAATTTGTTGTCGTTCATGTCTTCGAGTAGTGCACCACAGAAAGATGGCAAAAGAGAAGCACGCATCATGAGGCAAGTCATGGTGTTGCTGTCTATGGCATTGGGGTCAAAATAGAGGGGTGGGAGGTGGCGTTCTTGGGGTGCGGGCTCTTGGTGGACTAGGATCCTAATTAGCCTAAGATAATTACAAGTGATGATGAATGTGGGGTCAGGACAAGAGGTAAACTCGCTAAGAAATTTATCTATAGAGCTATACAAATCGGGGAGGGTGAAGAGAAGGGCATCCCTATGGGAGGTGCTATTGGTATTATAGATAATGGGAAAATCGAACCTCAAGTGGATGGACGGATTGAAGTCTACCCCTACCCTTCGAGGATACGGCATAAAAGTGGGATCGTTTCTCTCTAAAGGGAGGGTGTTGCAAAATGTCATCCATGCGTCAAGGTTGATGTCAAAAGTGCGTCTCCTCCAGGTGGGTTGGCAATTATACCCTTCCACTGATCTAGGCACCTGGAGGACTTTATCTTGCCAAAACTTGCGGTCCTCGGCTCCCCAAGCAGTTGGGTGAGCCTCACGCTCCGGTAACCGCTTGGCTTTGAGCCTTGCCCCCATAGCAATGACGTCCTCTACCAATTGAATGGGCAATACCCTATTCAAGGCAGTGGAGAACTCAAAGCGTAAGTCGAAGGGGTCGCGGTTATACTCCTACTATTCCCAGATAATCAATTCGGCATGGAATTCAGTAGGGGAATCTTGGGTGCGCAGTAGGAGAGGGGCAAGATGTCTTGGAACGGGTCTGGCATTCAGCTTTCTTCTTGCCTTCTCCACCATCTCTTTCCTACGGTTGGTTTGGGCCGCTCTTCTCTCGGCAGATGTATTAGGGGGCTGCACTTCGGCTTGTTGTGGCTGAGGGGGTGGTGGGACGTATTCCTCCTTCTGAGGTCCCAGATTGAACTCCGGTTCACCCCCTTCTGCTTGCTCGTCTTCTTGTGCTTTTGCCTCTGTGAAACCGAGGTCATCTATCTCCTGCGCCGTCAAGCCTACCTGTGTAAGATATCTCCTCTGCTCCTCTAGGCTCTGCGGCGGGCCTCCTAGCTGCAGCGGCACGTGCAAGCCTGCTGTGAGAGCTTTGCGCGCAATAGTTAGTCTCCTTTGCAGCTGATCATTGGCTTCATCTCCTTCCGATCTGGTGGAGTGGAGCAGCATATTGAGGAAGGTGTGCTGCTGGGTTATCATGGAGAGTTGGACCGCCTCTGCCTGATTCTCAGCTAGCACCCTGTCTCCTTCGGCCTTGGCTAGCCGGCATGCTAAGTCCTGTACTCTCTGCTCATTGTGATTGGCCCATTCTTTTGCCCTTCTTTCCATATCTTCCAGGCTCTCCCCCTGATGGAGCGTCATTGCCATGAGTTGTTGCTGCTGGGCCTCGAGCTCACGGTGCAAGCGGGACTGCTCCTGGCGTTCATCTGTGATCTGCGCATTGAGCTGGTCCAGCTTCACCTGCATTCTTCGTACCTGTTCTGCCCTTAACTGGTCCAGCTCTGCAGCCTCCTGTCTGATCTTGTCAAGCTAGCTTTGCGCTTCCAGGTTGACTGCAGATAACTGATCATTTTTGCGCCGAAGGTGGGCATTCTTTTCCCTTTCCCCGTTGAGACGTTCCATCAAGATTTTTCTCCTTCCCTCCCAGGCAGCGTCACGTTCCTTCAGGGCTTTTAATTCTTCTGCCTCCTTAGTGCTAGCTTCCTCCCTGAGCACAACGATTTCCCTTTGATATTCTATTATCTGCTTTGTTCTCTCCAGCTGGAGGGCGGCTTGTGATTCTCGTTCCGCTGCCAGCTCCTCCACGGCCATCCTCCTTTTTTCCCTGGCCCTTTGCAACTGCGAGAGTAGTTCCTTCACATACTCGTCGTATTGGCCTGCTGGAAGTGGGGGGTGGGGCATGGTCGTAGTGGTGGCGACATCTTCTATTTTTTGCCTTTTCAGTTCCGGCCTTGGCTCTAGTTCAACCGCGGCTGCCCTTTTGGCTACTGAAGCTGGGGTGGCCACGGCCGCTTCCCTTGCCAGCTCCCTTTCCACCAAAAATTGTAGCCAAGTGACCACATTGCTCTCATCGACTTTTGGGGTGGGCCCTTGGGTGACGGTGGCAAGGGGTGTCATCATGATAGGAGTGGCTGGCATGGACTGTATGAGAAGGGGGGAAGTTGGCCTGATCAGGTTCTTTCCTTTTCCTTCTGCAGAAGCAGGGGGCAGGGGCGCGATTTCCGGCACACCGGTACTGGGACCGGGTGCCTCAGGTTGGTGTGGACCCTCTGCTCCTTCCTCGTCTCTTCTGTGCTGTTCCTCGATGGAGCAACGGGTTGCCAGCTCCAATTCTTCCTCTTTCTTCCTTCTCAGCTCCTCCTCGACCTTCTTTTTTCTTTCCTCCTCATCCCTCATCGACTCCCTTCGAGCCCTTTCCAGGTCTTCCTTCTCTTTCTTCTTTCGCTCCTCCTCTCTTTTTCCATGTAGGACCTTGGTTCGTTATTCCGCATGCCTTTGTGGTGTAGCCTGGGATTCTCCCTCCTCGTCTGCGTCCGTTTTCGTCTCATCAGACGTCCTCTGCTGCTCTTCTATGTGAGGCGGGGACTGTGACGGTGACTCGCCACTTTCCTCGTCACCTCCCTCTTTGTCTTCTCCTACTTGTCCCTGCCCTATCACTTCTTGGATGATTGCCATGAGGACACCTCCAAACCCTATGGTGGAGGCCTTGGAGGATGATGCCTTGCGGGTTGATCAGGACGACGGGGACTCTCTTGCCACGACTCTTCCTTCTGTCGCCAGGGCCTTCGCTGAGGCCTCAATTGTCTTTCTCACGAACCCATTAAGGTTCACCTCATCTAGCGATTGCGCCACAATGCTGTCGAGCAAAGGTACATTGATTCGGGTCATAATGCTGTTGTACCTCTGGCTTGAGAATAGGGCGTGCACCATATTTGCCTGCAGCTGAATTTCTTGGTTGGGGATGTCTGCCAGGCTAATTCCGTCATTGGTGTGAACCTTCACTTTATCCATCCCCAACATGGCGTAGATGTCTCTTTTTGGCTTCCTTTCCATCTTATTTGGTAGCCCTAGTGCCCTTTCCACCAACTCGGGGGTTAGTTCGATCTGCACCTGTCTGGTAGCTTCCTTGTCACGCACCATGACGGTGCCCCTGTTTCTGTTTGAAAGTACGCAAGAAATCAGCGCACAGGGTGTAATCTATCCTCCAGCCCACGGCGTCCAGGTACTTCGGTAGGTGGCACTGTTCTATGATTTGACGTACCACCGGTTCTTCGATGGCTACTTCTTCAAGGTTGAAGACGTGGCGGAACTTTAACTGATTGAAAGCTCTTGATTCCACCGTGAGGCCGTACTTTACTTGTTCCTCCTCCAAGAAGGGAAGCTTGCCTGCTTTGTTCTGGCTTGCCATGGTCGCTACCTGCACATTTAACCATTTCCATTTTTAGTACTTTTTGGCAACTAATTTGCTGGAAGAACAAAAGCATAGCAGATTTTATTGAACCTAGCCTTAACTTTGCTTTTCAGACTTCTATCACCACCTTTTACTTTTGCATCTCCAATTTAAGCGTTTCACACTTGGTTTTCTTTTTAGATTTTATTTCGTTTATCCACCTTACTACCCCTTCCCCCCTTTGGAAAAGAAGAATCCGTCCCAGGATTGGAGGTTGCGAGGCCAAGGCGTTCATCTTTATTTGTGTAGGAGCAAAGCATAGAAGTTGGAGTTATATTCCAGTTGAGCAGTGCAGTCTAGATCAAAGGGTCAAATTCCTACATGTGTGATGTACGTGAGGACATCTGTGAGGAAATCACCGAAGTCGACCCGACTTGCGATGTGGAGCTCTTCCTCTGTTAAGAGGCGGTTGAGATAGGGGTGCCCTGTGATATGCTTGTCCATGGGTCGACCCCGAAGAGTGGTTAACACTCTATACGAGGTAGGCGTGACGTAGGTGGGATCATACTCGGCCGTTTTGATGGCTCGGCGTTGTTCGGCGTTAGTCATTATGCGACATCCGTCGACTTCCCATTGCAACCTAAGAGCATACCACTGCCTTAAGAAGGGTGATCCTGTATCAGCAAGGTGGGATAACCTTGCGATCTCTTAGTTGGTGATGGCAGATGTTGTCTGTGGGTCATATGATGTGATGAGGCGTTGCTTAACGGCTTGCTCTTTGGAGACCTCACTAGCGAGCAACTCAGCGGCGGCAGAGTGAGAAGCCTGTGCAAAGGCGAATTCAAAAGTCTCCCAAGAGCAAGGCATATTGCGCACTTATGTTGCAAAGGGTTCTGTTAATAGACCCAAGTCCAAGCGGTCATAGCTGAGAGCTAGAGCTACAAAGGTGGCATCGAGCTGTTTGATACAGTCCACCACATCATCTCCGGTGTCCTCTGCAAGGTCAGCAGCCAGCGTTAGAAATGACTTTCGTTCATAGGAGGGCGTAAGGCCGGCTGGCGGTTGAGGTTTGCTAGAACTAGAGGTTCTGACTGTATAGAGTTGCGGGCTGGGAGTCCCTTTGAGTCGGAGACCTGGCTGTTTGCAAGATGGGTGGGTTAGGTTCGGTCACAGCAGCTGGGCTGTTGCAGTCAACTAGGCTGCAGAGAGGCGGGTTGACCTGGTCGGATGATGCCACTTGTGGTGGTGGCCGTTGTTTGGGCCGATAGGTGTGTGTGACTCTCTTGGGCTGACGCGTAGAGGAGTCAGATGGCTAGGGTTCTGGAGAGCACTGCGGCCCATGGTCTTGAGGCATCGGGGGACATGGGCTTATCAAACTTGAGGTCGGTGTAGGACTAGTGCTTTTGGCAGTAGGGACCTTAGGGATCCACAGCGATGCATTCCCCTCATAGTAGCCTTGCGCATGCAGGAGGATTTTAGGGACCCATATTTGCTTAGTCACGCAGCGCTTCCGATGATGGCGTCTTGGTTTCCTAGATTTAGAGTTGTAGGTCTTATGCAGACATGCGCGTCTAGTCCTAGGCGGTTCTTGAGGCTTTTTAGGCACCCATTGCAAGCGAGGCTGTTGGGGTTTTGCTTTGGCTACTGCGCCCTGCGATTTATGGGAATCTGGGAGCTGCAGATATGCATTATCCCCCTCCTTAGTCTTGCCTACGGCGGCTGTTTCTATCAGTGGCCCTGTGAACGGTTATGGTGTTATGAGGCCCTTGCTGAAAGCTGTGACAATGCGCACGTTGCCAATTGCTAAGTGGATGCACTGCGACTCATAATCAACATTGCAGTGGGTCTGCTTTTTAAAGGTTCACCCGAGCAATGACTCCGTGCTGCCTGCGTCCGTGGTACTTGGCAATACGTAAAACAGCATGGGGATAGTTTCAGACTCGATAGAAACGGCGACTCTGCATTTGCCGAGAAGCACGTAGGATTGAGCCCCGTATGGGCTTAATTTGGCCGTCGTGGGATGAAGTAGTGGTTTGCCAAGTTGGATCCAATGCTTGTGCATTAAGACATTGAAATCTGCCCCCTCATCAATCAAGGCGTTGAAGGAGCACGTTTGCTTGGTAGTGACCGTGACACGGAGGTAGGCGGGTTCTACAGCCTCCTCCTCATTATCGTAGATTTCAGTAATTGTGACTACTTGTATTTTGACAGGCGGTTCTAACATTGGTGGCTCGTGCAAAGGATGAGTGGGAGGGTAGTACTTCTTGATATAGCTGCCATTGAAGAAGCCGATTCCGTCGTCGTCCAGTGTCTCAAGCTCGACATTACCAGTTCGGCTGATTGCCCGAACCTTGAAGGGTCCGAGACCTCTGAATTTCATTTTTTGCTTATGTCCTTTTACTGAGGAGAGGAGCACTAAGTCACCCTGCTCAAACTCCCATTGCTTGACATGTTTGTCAAACCAGCTCTTGCGTCAGGCTTTCTTGTAGATAAGTGCGTGAGTGGCTAGAAGACGAGTCTCTGGTAGGCATTCCAGCTTGACCAAGCGTTGCGTCCATGCTTCCTTTCCTTCCCATCATTCTTGGAGCACTATTCTCAGGCTAGGGATGAAGAATTCTAATGGGAGAATGGCTTCAGTCCCATAGGTTAGCTAAAAGGTGTTTGACCGATGGCTGTTTTATAAGCTGTTCGGTAGGCCCACAAGGATGCCATCAACTTGTTATCCCAGTCGCTTCGTGAGGCTGAGACCACTTTAGTCAGGACGTTGACGAGAATTTTGTTGGTTGATTCCGCCTAGCCATTAGCCTGAGGGTAGTATGGTGAGGATTTGCGATGGATGATAAGAAAGGTGGATAGGAGATGGGCTATCACTTCGTTGATGAAGTGTATTCCTTGGTCGCTAACCAATTCGATGGGGCAACCGAAGCACGAGATTACTTGCTCCCATAAGAACTTGCCAGTCGTCCTAGCATCATTTTTTCGTGTGGCTCTCGCCTCTGCCCATTTCGTGAGGTAATCCGTGGCCACCACGATGTACTTGGCTTGTGAGTATTGCGCAGCGGGGCTGATGGGTCCTATGAAGTCAATCCCCCATTTTTCGAAGGGTTGGCGAGCAATAACAGGGGTTAACTCCATTTGATCCTTACGAATCGGGACTTTTGTCCGTTGGCACTCGTCACAATGCTTGACGAATTGCTTAGCATCACGGAAAAGTGTGGGCCACCATAGCTGGGACTGCAGCACCTTCTGTGCTGTCGTGTCTACGCTAAAGTGTCCTCCTACAATGCCGTTGTGCGCCTCTGAGAGCACATCGTGCATCTTATGCTCACACACGCACCTACACAGCAATCCGTCTTGCCTCATCCTATAGAGTTGGCCTGCAATCAGCTGGTAGGGCTGGATTTTTAGGATCAAGTGCCTAAGCCGTGCCCGTTCTATTGGTTGTTCGGGTAGTCCATGCTCGAGCACTTGGACTATGTCGTCTGCCCAGTATGGTGTCAGATCGGTCCTAAATAGGTCTCCTTCGCTGGACAGGTGGAATAAGTGGCTGTCAGGTAACTCGTCCATGATGCGTTGTCCAGCGGCTTCTCCTGTGGGTATACGGGACATATGATCAACCATGTAATGCTGTTTTCCCCTTCGTATCACCACAGAGAAATCGAACTCTAGGAGCAAGAGGAGCCATCGAGCTACATGTCCTATAGCACAAGGTTTGTTCACTAAATAGAGCAGGGCTTGATGGTCCACGAAGAAGGTGAAAGGGGTGGCCAATAGGTAATGCCGAAACTTCTTCATGGCGAACACCATGGCTAATCCCTCCCTTTCCGTTGTCGAATAATTCGTCTCCGTTTCAGTGAGTTGCCTGCTAGCAAAACTCACTGGGTAATCTAGGTTATGCTCACCAGGTTGGCACAACACTGCCCCCACGGCAAACTTAGAAGTGTCAATGTGTACGTGGAAGGTAATGGTCCAGTCTGGGGCTCGTAGAATCGGTGCCGTTATTAGAGCCTTTTTTAATTCTTCGTACGCCCGTTGGCATGCCTCGGTCCACTCGAAGACAATTAGCAGCTTGTACAATGGCCTAGCGATCAGTGTGTAGTTCAGTACAAACCGTCGATAGTATCTTGTGTGACCTAAGAAGCATTGAACTCCCTTGTAATTACTTGGGGGTGGAAGGTCAACGATAACCCTGACCTTCGAGAAGTCCATGGCAATGCCATTCTTCAACACCACGTGTCCCAAGATGCATTCGTGCTTCACCCAAAACTGACATTTCAAGGGGTTCAGGGAGAGACGATATAAGCAACACCGTTCAAGACTGCGCGGAGTTTGTCTAGGTGTTCAATCCAAGTCGGATGGACACACAGGTCGTCGACAAAGACCTCTAACTCCTTGCGAATCATGTCCTTGAAGATGGTGCATATGAGGCATTGAAAGGTGGCGAGGGCATTGGTCAACCCGAAGGACATGACTACGTATGCAAAGACGCCCCACTCAGTGGCAAAGGTGGTCTTGTGCCTGTCTGCAGGATGCACTTGCACCTGGTTGTACCCTGAGAAGCCATCCAGAAAACTGTAGGCTTCCTTGCCTGCCACTCTCTCAAGCATATGCTCAGTGTACGGCAAGGGATAGTTGTCTCTCTTTGTAGCAGCGTTCACCTTTTTGTAATTGATGCACACTCGGATTTTGCCTTTCTTCTTCATCACAATGACTATGGGCGATACCCAGTCTATGTGCTCAATTTCGTAAATGAATCCAGCTCTCATTAGCTTGTCAATTTCCTCCTTGACAGCATGGGCGTGTTTTGGATTCATGGGGTACGGTTGCTGCTTGACCGGCGTTGCGTCCGATGTTTTTCGTTGATCTGGAATCAGGGCCCAGTTATACATGAGGTTCAGCTTGTGCACTCTAGTCCATTGCCACTTAGGATCCTCTAAGAGATCCTGGAGCAGTTTGAAGTTGGTAGCCGGGTTACCCGCTAGCTGGTCTGCTAGGTATTCCAGCACCCCCTGGAGTTCCCTTTTGTTGGATGGTACTTGGAAGGTAACAGTCTCAGGCCTTTCATGGAGGCTTGCTGCCATCATGTAGATGGGTGTAGAGAGTGCTTCGTTTGTCTTGCCAATTGTCTTAATGGCTTGCTCATACGCCTCATGGTCTGAGAATGGCAGGTCAATTGTAGCGAGAACGTGCATCCAATCCCGCTCATCCTCTGGGCATGGGATATACTTAGTCAAGGACCCATAGGGTTCCCTGACCTGAGTATTCCCTTTGAGCATAGCAGAGATGGCGTCTAGGTCGACTAGTGAGGTCTTCCAAGTGTCCATCTCTATTCTTACGACGTCAGTTCTATTGCCAAGGAATATCAGGCTGTTACCCCAATCTTCGATGACTCTAGCATTGCGCATCTAGGGTCGGCCCAATAGGATATCATAGTACACTCCCTTCATGACTATAAAGTCGACAGAGAACTAGACACCTGTGATCTTTACTGACCAATTCTTCAAGACCTCGAATGGCTTCACTCTCATACCGTTTGCTAGCATGACATTAAACCGAGCAGCTTTGACAGGTGGGTTTCCCCAAGTCTGCAGCACTGCATGGCTAAGCACACTAACCCCGGCTCCTGTGTCTACAATTCCCTTCCTTGTTGTGTCACCCAGGGCTAGGACTGGCAGGACTGCGTGCATCTCAGAGCCCTCCCAAAAGGCGTTGACGTGCAAGGATTTAGGCATGGAGTGTAGCGTCAGATTTGGCAATTGTGTTTTCGCATCCTAGTCTTGAGGGTCTGCCGTGGCCTGCTCTTGCGATCCCTCGACCCACTGCTTGAGGTCTTGCCATAGGGCAGGGTGCTGCTTAAGCAGGTCCCCTAGGCTAAGTGTTACAGGTGTGGTCACTAACGTGGTTCGTCCTTCTCTTAGCCTAGACTGTCCTGGCCACTGGCCGCGGCTGTTCTGCGGTTCTATTGCGTCTAGACATGGTCTTAGCGGCACTCCTTCTAGCGCAGTGGCCTCGGCCGACTTAGGTTGAGGTGGCAACATTGGCGCGCTCATGCTGGAGAGATCATCGATCTCGTCCTCTATGATGGGTTCAGCATCCTTGAGATGTTGCTGAGCCTCCCTCACCCATTCCTTCACCTTTTCTATGGCCTCTAATTGCCGCTTGGGATGCGGATATTCCCCTATTTGAGTGCTTCCCTTTTGGGCTGTTTTAGGGGCTGAAGTCTCTGCCTCTGCGTCTGAGATTTTCTTCCCATTAGATAAGGTCGTAGCACTGTCGGTCTTTAATGCGACCTTAGCTTCCGATCTCTTCTTCCTCCACCTACGGCTTTTCTTTCCTACTGAGGTCACGTCAAGATTGCTAGGTCCTGGCAGAGAGATACCGGCCTGCTTCGTTTGGGCTCAGGTCATAACTCTCAAGGGAATAGGTGTGGCCTCTCCATCGGGGTTTTCAACACCAAACAGCCCCAATGGGACGGATGGAAAATTAGCTGAACCAGAGGACGACTTCCGCTTTGGGCAGTCTATGAAAAGATGGGTGATCCCGCATTCTGCGCACCTTTGGTCAGCTTTGTCCTTGTTTTGCTACTCTCTTTCAGGGCAGCATGATAAGACATGACTGGGATGTCCGCAAGTCCAACAAGTGACCAGATCCTATGGCTGCCCTCCTAGGCCTCTACCCCGCCCTCGTCCTAACACCATCACCGGCACGGGTCGACAATCCATGAGGACCGTGTTGCCCTCGTCGTCATACGAGACGTAAGGGTATATGTAGGTCTCTTCATCACTGGGCTCCTCCACGTAGTGTATGGGAGCATCGCTCGATGGGTGGGTCACATAAGGACCAGGCGGTCTAGGAATGCCAGTAGGATTTATGTCCATTCTAGGGACAGTTGGTTTCAGATCATTAGGGGCAGGTAGGGCTAACGGGGCTCCCCTTCCGAAGAATGGCTGTAGCCTATTAGCTAGATAAGGTTGGCCGTAGGGTTGCGGGTATGGAAGTCTTCGTGGTAATCTGCAGTGTGCGGCATCGTGGCCGAACCTACCGCAGTTAGCGCAAGGTCTTGACCTAGGGTCTTGACACTCTGCTGGCAAGTGGCTTCCGCCATAGTACATGCACTGGATGTGCGGGCGCGTTGGTCGTCTCAACATGTCTTGTATTTTGGCTAATTCCATCTTGACCTCAGCCAAAAGCCTTGGTCCGTCTCGATGGTCTTCCCCTTATCTTGGGATGATGGGTTTGACCACTCACTAGAGGTTGATGTTCGTTCTAAGCTTCGCGGGTTAGTCTCTTCTAGAGTTGAGCTCCTAGAGCTTCGCTCTTTCAGCTGGTCATCGACTCTAATGGCTTCCTCAAAAACTCTCGTCACCATGTCCCGCTGCAAGCTTGAATTGCCTGCCAATGCCTTATATAACTCCTCATCTCTAATTCCGCTGATGAATACAGTTGAAACTGCTCTGTCAATCGGTCGCTCGCCTAAGGGGATTCTCTTAAAGAGACTTCTCACGTGGGTCACATAGTCGCGGATGTCCTCCTTCTCCTTCTGTTTGACATTCATCAAGCGTACTAGCAGGTTGTCGGAGTATCCAGGCTCGGCGAACCTATTGACAAAGAGATCCTTGAGATTATTGAAGTTGGCTCGTTCCACGGCATCCAGGTTTGTATACCACGTCCTACCCTTATCGCTTAAGCAAATTCCGAATGCTTGCGAACGTTGAGTCTAGTCGTTGAGGCCGTTGGCTTCGCAGACTTACTCAAATTGCCCAATGAAGCTGTACGGATCGTCATGCGGTTGGTATTTGTCGAGTTGCTTGGCAACGGTATTTTGGCCTGGCTCTTTGAGCCCTGGTTTGCCCCTAATCCTGCAAGCAGAGACGTTGCTATTGCAGTGGCACTCTGCTCTACTGTGGTGTTATTGAGCAGCCGTTTCATGAGGAGCTCGCTCAGCGTCAAGTCTCCCTCTAGTGCTCTCTCATGGTCTGTTCGGTTCCGGCCAGCCAAGTTCAGCACTCCCTGCACCTCATGCAGCTCCATGCTTTGCCTTTGGTTCCTAGCTTGTTGATCCCTATTATACTCAGCTATGCCTTGCAATGCCTTACGGGCTAGCCTTCTCTCCTCCTCTAGGTCTGCAATGATTGCATCTGTCGTCCTGCCACGGTGCTCATACCGGGTGTGTGCATCGTAACTGCTCGCCATCTGCTGTATAGCATCTAGGAATACACTCACATCGAGCTCCTCAGTAGACCGATGGTCTGAGCTTTCTTCCGTCATGGTCGAATTCTTGCGCCTCGCTGCGCTCTCGATCAGGTTGACTAATCGTGATAGATCCTTGTCGTTGGCGCTTCTTGCTTGGTTCTACCCTGCACTTCGTGCATTTGTCTATGTCTTGGGTCCTCTCCTATTGGTGGGTTTTTTGAGCGATTTATCTGAGTGAGTTCCTTTAATTACTAAATACAATTCTCAACTTATGGTCACTCGTGAGTGTATTGTTCCTCGTGCACTTGTGCTCAATCAGGCTTTCAACTTTCCTAAGTGTACTTCAAGTGCGGAAATTCAACATGAGTGCTGCAAGCAATTTCCCGGCGTCTTACTCACTCTTGCACGTTTCGGGCCTGATAGGCTTTGTTACTCAAGTCCTGGCCGTTCTAATGGGTTCTAGGGTCTGCACTGCTTCTCATTGTTCACTAGGGGGTAGGTCCCTGGGGAATGCTCCAGTGTGTCCCTTGGTCTTGACTCCTACATCGGAGACTGCCTACAAGGCGTTCGCCACATCATCCTGGAGTGGGTTGCGCTTCCAGTCGCTCGTGGGGGTCAAGTTCTGATGTTTTTTCCTTTTTTTTTGTTCGACTCTGGGAATCGGACATCCGATTTACCAGTGGTCTGATTCTGGGAATCGGACCAGGTGTGTCAGGGTTGAGTGGTAGTCTTAGAGTCCGAGTGTCTGATTTTCAAAAATCGAACTGGCAAGTGTTCAATGAATCAGACAAGGGTGGTCTGATTCTGGGCTAGTCCGATTTTGGGTGGTCCGATTCGTCTGAATGGTCCGATCGAACAGGGTGGTCCGATTTCTAAAATCGTACGGGCTGGTCCGAGTGTCTGATTCTGGTGGTCCAATTATGGGCGGGTCCGATTCTGGGACTCGAACCAGGCAGGTGGTCCGATTCGAGCGTCCGAGTCTCCGAGCATCCGAATCTCCGAGCGTCTGAATCAAACGGAGTGGTCCGATCGGACGGTTGTCCGAGTGTCCGAACCGGACGGAGTGGTCCGATCGGACAGGTTGTCCGAGTGTCCGAATTGGACGGAATGGTCCGATCGGAGGGGTTGTCTGAGTATCCGAATCGGACGGTTGTTCGAGTGTCCGATTCTGGGAATCGGACACTGAGTCGAACGTCCGATTCCATCGACCCGATGAACTTGTGAGCACGGATTTGCCCAAAGAACTCCAGATATCTATTACTAATGACCACGAAATTCACCAGCAATGGAGTTGGAGTGGTGAGGGAGAGATCTGTGTACCTGGGGATCGCCGAATGCAATGTCACTCCATGCCCTGGTCGATCGAACGGTCGCCAAGCTCTCTCTCTCTCTCTCTCTCTCTCTCTCTCTCTCTCTCTCTCTCTCTCTCTCTGTGTGCTGGTTGCAAATGAGGATTCTCTTGCCCTTCTAGAACTTACACCTTGCTGGTCATTCCTTGAACACTACACATCACTCTCCTAGCGTTTCCTACACATTTACATACACATTTCCTCCATTTTCTCCCTGTTTTCCCCGATTTTCTCCCTGTTTCACAGCAGCAACCCTCAGCAACCCTCTGCCTCTCGAGTGTGATTTCCTATTGTTAACCTACCCTAAACACAACATAAATCGAAAGCAAAACACTGCACTAATTTCTCCATGTTTTCCAATCATCAAACAACCAGAATATCCCAAAATGCTTACCTGTTCTGAAGATCTAAAACACCCAACTTCCTACCTATCTCAAGCTCCGTTTCGGGGATGAATACCCTACTTCGATGCTCGATATGAGGCGCGCAAGTGCTCAAGCTTGAATCCGTTGGTCCCGGCAACGGAACCAAAATGTGGGAGCTTTCACTCAACTGCCAAGACCCACGGACCGCTTACTGTTTCAAGCGTTCCAAGCGAGCTCTAATGGCTATCTCTCACCTAGCCGACGCGCCGTCGATCCTACAAGTGTTGTGAGCTTACCTTGATGCCCGATTGAGTACCCTCCTCTCTCTTGCACTCCGGTAGCTCCACGATTCTTGATGCTAGCTCAAGCATCCTCAAGCCTCCTCCATCTCCAAGCTCCATCCTCCATAGCCGCACGCGCAAGAAAAGAAGAGAGAAGAGAAGAGAAGAAGAGGAGAGGAGATGGTGAAGAGCTTCACCCTCTTGATCCCTCACTCTCACACACACTCACTCCCTCACACTCTCACACTTCCTCTCTCAAGAGCACACACAAGCAAGGAGGAGAGAAGAAGAGAGGAAGAAGAAGACTCTTTTTGCCACACACCAAAGAATGAGCTTCTCATTCCCTTTTTTGAACTTTATATACAAAGTCCTAAATCCTTTTTGGGCACTCATTCCTCTTTTACATGGCCGGCTGTAGCCTAGGCCCTTTTTCCCATTTCCCACCATTCTAATTTATCCTATTCCCAACTAATGTCTACACTTTGCACAGGAGCAAGCCTGGCACTCTTTTACATAGATTTGAGGGTGCTTCCGCATTTTAATGGTGCGCCTCTTCCTCTTTCATTGCCTTGGCCCAACACCGAAGCTTCTTGCGGGTCGTGTCCGATCATTTGAATTTTTCAGGGATTGGTTGCCGGTCAAGGCGCCTTTTTCTGTTTTTATCCTGCGCCTTTTTGCTATTTTCTCTTCTTTCCATTTTTCGCTCCTCTGTGCTGCGGAACCACGGTCGAAAACACGATAACAACTTTCTTCCCCACACTTAATACTTTCATAAAACATCATTCATTAGACTCCCAACCCTTTCCCCTCTCTTCTCCTCTCTCTCAAGCTAATAAACCATTAGAATTCCCCTCCTAAATCACCCTCAAATCATCCTTAATTGAAGTAGTAATGTATGAATTCTCACTACTCTCTCTCCATTATTTCTAGATACGATCTTATTTTATGAAGATTCTCTATATTTTTTTATAGGAGAGCTCTTGGACTCAAGCAATGGGGGGAGAATGGAGACAACTCACTTTTGATGGAACTTGATTAAGTACAAAATTGGTCAACAAAACATCTAGATGGAGCTTCCACATTGGTGGAACCGCCTTAATGCAGCTTTGGTGGTGTTAATTCCTATTCTATCTTAACCTCCTCCCTAAACACTCTCAAGGCCTATATAAAGAGGCCTTCTCCTTTGTAATTTGAAAAAAAAGAGAGAGCCAAGAGGCCTTCTTCAGCCCTATTGAGCCTTCCCCATTCTCTCTCATGAGCTTATGCAGTTCATTCCCATACTATAGATTATGCATGCTCTACAGTGTAATAAGCCCATGCTATTGGTGTCCATATTGTGTATATTGGTTATGTCTTGAGGATTCTCCATCTCGTGTGCCCTCTTAAGTTTTATTGATTCATCTATTTTTTGTAGTTCTCTCTCTCTCTCTCTCTCTCTCTCTCTCTCTCTCTCTCTCTCTCTCTTTCCTCTCTTCCCCCTCACAAGCTCCTCTCCCTCTTGCATAGCGTCCTAGTTCACTCTTCCATGACTAGGTGGTGCCCTTACCTCATTCACTTTGTGGCAGAAGGGAGTTTGGAATAGTATAGAGGCTGATAAAGCACTTTTATTCTTTTCTTTCCTACCTCTTGATGTAAAAAATCATGCAATCAGATCTCATCAAGATGTGCTAAGAAGGTCACCATTCTTGCAATGATTCCTCCTCACTCAAGAATGGTTCAACACAAACCTCAAGGTAACTCAATTTTCAAGGGCAAGACACCCTTCCCCATACACCAACTTAAATGGGGTGTGGCCCATTTCTCTCTTGAATGTCATATTATAAACCCAAACAGCCACATGAAGTTTATTATCCCTGTCACACTTACCCTCAGATGTAGTCTTGGATAAAATTCCCACAAGTTGCTTGTTGGTACTTTCTACTTGTCCATTCACTTGTGAATTATATGGGATAGTCTTATTATGTTTAATTTTCAAAGTTTCAGTCAAGGCTTCTATAACCTTGTTTAGAAAATGTATCCCACGATCAGACACCCGTTCTTTAGGCGCACTGAAACAACAAACTATTTACTCCATAATGAAACTAGCGATTTCCTTGGCATTGTCCTTTAGTATAGCTTGAGCTTCATACCATTTTGTAAAGTAGTCTATCACCACAATGATATAATACTTTTTGGTAGTAGATGAAGGATGCACAAGTCCAACAAAATCAATGTCCCACTTCTCAAATGACAATGTCAAAAGAACAGGATTAAGCAGTCACTTATGATTTTCCCTAGCATCATGTCTCTAGGTAGACATCACAATGCTTCACATATGTAAATGAATCTTGGAAAATCATTGGCTACCACCAAAAGCCAGCAAGTAAGGCTTTTTGAGTGGTACATCATCCAACAAAATAACCTCCACATGTTGAATCATGACATTCCTCTAAAATAAAGGGTACCTCATTAGGCATCACACAACAATGATAAATCTCATCCACACCTTTTCTATACAAAACATCCGTTATTATTGAAAAGTGAAGTGCTTGATGCTTAATCTTTCTCTTCTTAGATTTAGAAAGAGTTTTTGATGGATTGCTTGTTAATAGATATGCTTAATGATGCATATCATGATGGAATAGAGGGTGCATCAATTTTGCATAAATCCTCGAAATCGCTAATATTAGTTCATTCTTCCTTAGGCTCACCAAAAACTACTAGACACTTAATAATACCCTACACTTTGGTAGCTTGCTCCAAATCCCATAATCCAACTCCTACAAATAAATTAATCACTTGGCTAGGCAATCAAGGGGTTGAAGCTTCTTCAATAATAAGCACAGTCCCTTTGTCTTGGTAAAGAATGCCACCTTCTCATAAAGAATATAATGTTAGAACTTCTTGGTGGCGAATGCCATAGCCAAGCAAACCTTCTCCAAATAGTTATAATGAAGCTCTGAAATTCCTAAATTCTAGCTTGCGAATGCAATAGGATGATAAAGCTATGCCTCCTAGATTTGGGATAAACAACAACTAATGCTACACCTTGTTGCAGTCGTGAATATATAGAAAACCTCACCCCTTTTTTGAGCTTTCAAATTCGATGCTTTGGATAATTCCATTTTAACATCTTTGAATGTCACTTTGCATGCCTCTATCCATTTAAAAACATGGCTATGCGATAATAGATTCATCAAGGGTAATGAACATTCAGCCAATGAATTAATAAATCGATGATAATATCCCACAAATGAGACAAAATTGTGAGCTTCCCTAGGGCAAGTGGGTGGGCTTAGGGCCAAAATAACAACCACCTTTTCAGGGTTGGTGGCAATACCGCCGCACTCACAAGATGACCCAATAGCAAAACATATGGCATCCCAAATACACACTTTTGTGGATTCACTGCTATGTAATACTCATGATATCACTCAAAGTATACACGTAGAACAATCAACCATCTTTGACAAGTCATGGTACCTACCCCCAAATCGTCTATGAAAACCTTCAGATCTTCAGGGGATATATTAGCAAAGGTCTTCTGTCCGTCATTATTTACCAAGACCCAAAAGCATTACATAGGCCAAAAGCCATCACATGGTACACAAAAGTACCAAAGATTGTAATGAACGTCATTTTTAACTTATCATCTTCAACAATAGCCATTTGATTATACCCTGCAAAATTGTCCAAGAAAGAGTATATCTCTCATCTTGCCAATTGATCTAGAATCCGATCGATAAAGGACAAAGAATAATAGTCCTTCACCATCTGCTTCTTCAATTCTTTAAAATTGAGGTACATATGGATTTGATTGTTATTTTTCTTTCTTATTACTATTGGTGAGCACCATTATGTATGTTCAACACGAAATATTAGACCAGCCTTGCTTAAACACATCAATTCCTAAAAAAGAGGTTCTCTTATCTCAAAAGGCATACGTCTAACCTTCTACCTCACTGGCTTACTGCCTTCATTCAACGGGATTGTATGCATGGTAATAGAGAGTGGGATTTCCTTCAGCCCATCATAACTCCATGCAAATATATCCCTAAACTCTTGTAGGAGTGCTACATAATCCACATGCTAATCAATAGATAACATAGTATTAAGTTTAATGGGCCAGGGATAATTTGGAGTCCCAAGATCCAAATCTATCACATCAACATTACAAAGCATGACCTTTGCCTCTATTGGCTCATTTAGACACGCTTAATAAACCTCCTTAGTAAGTAGTAGAACCCTCTTTAGAATCACTAGAACTTGAGGTTCCAATAGCTAAAGTTCCCTTGAGTGCCCCCCATTCTATCGTGGGAGGTAATATGCCATTTCATCCAACGAGTGCTCAGGGTATGTATCAAGAATTATTCTCTTTAACCCACACCCAAAAATCAATCAACTAGCTAGGATATCCATCAAAAGATCAAAATGTAGTATCCATGGATATCCAAGCAACAACTAATAGCTTGTTCTCCTAGAAAATCAAATAACATGAAAGTCGAGGATGCACTTGATATTGGCAACAGTCACATGTACTTGCATTACCATTCCTTTCAGTTGTCTTAGGCTATCATCCACCATTTTCAAATCCATCGTGACATCCTTTTGAATTGGTAAACCCAGTCCCTCTAACAAATCCATAGTCATAATTTTTATGGATGAGCCAGGAGCCAAGATCCACCAATGCATTATCTATCAAGATTCCATCGACATATGCCTACACCCTAGGGCAGTGCTTCCCTGTATGATCCCACCATTCACTACCCACTCGGATGGACATGAAAAGGTTCAACAACATAACCTGTTTGTAGGATTTTCTTGAACTCCTTATATGAGTGTTTGATGAAAATTGAATTAGTTGTACTAGATTCACATCCGATTAAACTTCACAAAGTGTATTTGCTAGGTCAAACTCATGGAATTTTGCCACTACTCTCTTCTTTTTCTACACTAGCTATTCTTTTGGCTTCTTCATAATCTTAATACCCTCATTTTTCTTCGATTTTGGCTTTCTTTTTAGCACAAGATCCTTTTAAAAAAAATCATTTTTAAGAGGCCTCATCTGGGCATCCAACATCTTTGTGTTATCCTTGCTAGGTTTGGGATTAACTTTGCTTGTACTAGGATCATCTTTCTGAGTGTCTTTCAGTTTCTAACCCCTAGTTACTACCCTAACATTTTTAGGAGATAAACTCTCATTGATTGGCAAAGTGTCAATGAGACTTACCCCATTGGGCATCTCCTCAAGTGTAGCTTTACCCCTTTGCAAATTTTTCTTAGGGCCCTCTCCTTTGGTTTTCTCATTATTCACACCATGGTTCATAGGACCAGGTTGCTGACTACCTTGCTAGAGAGAATTAACCCTACTCCAACAAGTGGTGGCTAAGTGACCAGACTTCTTGTATATATCACATTTGGCATTAGGACAATTACGAGAGAAATGCTGCCCACCACATCACTTACAAATGAATTGTGATCAGCCCCCATCATCGGGATTTCTAATACCCATTAATTTTTGTTGACACTTTAAGAAATTAACATCTACGGCGATCTAGGGATATTTCTCAATTATCATATTTATATAATGTTTCATCACATCCTTTACCTTTTCTATAATTTTTTATGCACATGATTCATAACCAGTGGCTTTAGGAGCTACACTCTCACTAGGTTGTACAACATGTAAAGGAGTTGCTACCTTCACAGATCCTTGGTTTACAAAATGAGCTCTTTGGCTTAGAGTTGGCTTAACGACATTCGAAGGAGCTGGCAATGAAGGTACATTTTGCATCATGCTTCCTCTACCATTTGGGTTGGTCATAAGAGTATTGGTTGCACCTTGATCACCACTAACCAATCCCAAATTATTTCTAGGACTAAGGCCTAAGTATATATTTGCCCTTGATGTGTAGACTGCTTGTAAGTGGGACTCTGCTTCCTCTGTTCGGGTTATAGAAGTATCTATATATCTGCTAGAGAAACACTACTCAACTCCACTTGGATATTAAAACCCAATCCATGCAAAAAATATTGCAAATTGGGTAGCAGGTGGAATAGGATAGAGGCTTGCAATTTGCGAAATACCTCTTTCAACTTCTTGGCATATTTTTGGGCATTTTCATGGGGCTCTTGTGACATGTTACATTTAGAACACGTAGCCAATATTGACCACCTCTTTTAAGGGAAAATTCTCTTAGAAGGTTGCAAAGAATAGATAAATCGTAGTTATGGTACCTACTTCTAAGCCCTAATACCCCATTCTAGCTCTCCCTTTTAAGGTCATATTAAAGAACATAATTTAATGTTCTTCATCCTAAATTCAATAGTTAAACATGAGTTTCTGGAACTCACTAATGTGAATCTCCACATCCTCCTCTACTAGCCCATTAAAGATGGGTAGGGAAAATCTTTAAGCTAGCAAATCTTCTGTTTTTGCAAAAATTACAATAGGTTGGGCCATAATGATGATTGGATTTTTTATAGGAGTTTGTGACAATATGACTATAACTCCACTTAAAGTGAGCTGACTTACTAGGAGAAGGGGAGTACTAGAGCTTCCTCCTCCTCCTAATGAACTATGTGTGCTACTAGGGGCAGGGTATCGGGCTGCTAGGTTGAGGGGAATACCTCCTAATTAGTTCAGCCCACCGTCTAGCCCTTTCAGCTCTTTCTTATTTTTAAATCTTGGCTTGATAGTATTTATCAGAAAATAATGGGTCAATCTCAGTTCTTTATGGTATAAACTAGCTGATTAGCCCTAATCAACCAAGATTTGAGAATCGCCACATATTAACGGCTCCTAAAAAATTCACTATTTGTTAGGACCTAAAATGGGCCTAACACTAGCTCTAGGGCTCTAGCAAGACCTCCTAACCTCACCAAAACAACCGCATGGCCTCGCGGCTAGGAGTATATAGACATTATGAACTAATTTAACCAAAGAATATGGTTGTAGATATTGTTTCTAAAATATAGTCCAACATGTTGCCCTTCCCCACTCCAAGCAATTGGAGTACCCAAACATAATGGTGTCTAGCACCTCATATCATATACACAGGTAGCACCCCCCCAGTTGATTGTTGTGGCCCCACTACGACTCTGCTACACCCCAGGGATTAGCCCCAAGATGTATCGTTCCAACATAAAGCACATGCAAAACATAGTTCTCTCTTTTGATATTCATTCCAAGACATAGATAATTTCAATCCTCACAAAATCAAGCCCCAAATGAAACAATCATCTAGCCCTATAACTTAGGGAACCTCACACTGAACGTGGTTCAAATACTCACAAAAAAGTGCTATGCATCCAAGAGATGATTCTCATAATACTACTATAAAATCCAGATGTAAAAACAAGTAACCTTATAGTTCAAACAGTGTGGATTGTGCGCAAACAATTCTTTTCCACTAACACTCTTCCATGGCTACTGACGTATCTCCTCAACCTTCGATCTGTGCTCCACAACACTTCAGCATTGTCGCACATCCAAAATCTATCGCTTCAACCCAAGATTGAGCCATGAGAACAAGATGTCAAGAGGAGAGAGAAATATTGAAATCAAAGATTTTGATTCATTCCACCATTTTGCATGTGGTTTGTGTGGCGATGCAGAGTGAACATTCTCTATCTTAGCCCCTAGACCATTTATCTCATCTCCAATAGTTTGAAAATCAGGGAAGCGATGAATTTGAGGGGGTACAAAAAAATTTGTGCCCCCTTCCTCCCCCCTTCCCCCCTTCACATGAGAAAAAAGGTTTTTTCTTTAACCCCTAAGCTTTATCCTTCACATTACAAATTAACATGTTCAGTTTTTTTTGCATGTTCAGAACTTCTCAAAAGTGGTTCTGGCCTGAACAAAGGACCAAATGAGCTCGAGATTGCAAACAAACTTAACAACTAGCTTCATGGCATTGAAATCTATCAAGCTAGCTTTCGTCACATACTTTTTTTGGCTCTCGAATTTGCTAGTTTATTCATCATACCAAACTGTGCGAGGATTAAATAAGGGGTCAAATGACCTCAGATTGACAAAGGGAGACTTATGTTGGGTTTTTTGCATCGATATGCATCTAAGAAAACTTCAACTCCTTGATCTGCAATGGTTTGGTTTTCCATGAAATTTTTCTCTTTTACACCTCTCAGGGTCTTTTTACGCTTTCAATTGGCTTCAAAAATCTGTTCTCAAATAGTAATTTAGAGAATTTTCACGGCCTTTGCAGGTTATTACAAGTTGTATTTAGCTCTCAAGCAGTCCATCTTATAGAACATGTAAGATACCATGTGAATTCAAAGAAAATGGTATTTTATTTTGTAAAATTTATAGGATTATGTTTTCAAAGGGGATTTTTAAATTATAATTTTAAAAGCCCCATAAGTTTAGCAAAGTAAAAGGGGTCATTTTATGGCCTTATAGCATGTAATAAAAGGGTATTTCTTAATACCCATTGAACACACATTATATAGATAATTTCTTATAGATTCACCCCATGGGATTTAGCTCTTACGGGTCATACACATGATACCCTAAGGTAGGAAAACCTTATCTTTGACCTAGGGGAGGTGGATACACTAAAACATTGCTTTTATAGGATGCAGGACTATTCTAGACAGTAGTAAAAGAATATTTTTCCAAATATTCTGATTTGATTCTAAACTTAAGTATTATAGCTCATCTTGAAGAGCTATTTGTGAGCTTTGATTTCCATCAAAAAGTTCCTGATTTTGATATCAATATCAAAAGTTATAGCCATTTTGTAACAAGGGGTCTACTAGGACTACATTGTACTAGTGAGCAAAAATGAATGGAAATAAGGCAAAGAACAAGCCTACTGATTGATGATGTTTAGCAACAAATTAGAGAAACATGTGTGGCAATACTTGAGGTATCTCAAAATGATGAAGATTCATAAGATGGTGCATATAGTATACTTAGTACCACTCTTTGTGACCATGAGACTAGGCATTCCATCAAACACATGGAATTAGTTTCTAAATTGGATTAGGTGGTTGAATAATTGGTTTAATCAAATATACAGACCAAGGAATTCATGGAGCACATCGCTCAATCTATCAAAGATTCTTTGGAGAAGTTTACTTTTTCTACTAGAGATTCTTTGGACAAACTTAGCACTCGGATTTCTATGATTGTGACAGCACAAATGGCAAACAAAGAGAGTAGAGATAAATAGTTCTTTCAGTCATCAGACAATAATCCTCAGCCAAGTATTATTAGAAAGAAAGAGATACCACATAGCACTAATCTTTCAAACCCCAATGGTAGTTACATGGACATACAGCTCCGATTAACTAATGGATAGTAAGGCTTTGTTGAGAGGAAACTCCATCATAAGATTGTGTTAACCAAATATAGTAGTCATTCATCATCAGCGACCGAGTTGGAAGAGTGGACTTCCAAGTTAGAGTCCTACTTTGATATTTTTCTTAGGTCAAATGATCAAAAGATTCACTTTGCTACTCTTCACCTTGAGGTATTTGCTCATACATGGTAAAGGTATATAAATAGAGAAATCAGTAGGTTGATATTGGGAGGATTTCAAAGCTAAGATGGTTTAGGTGTTTGTATCTCCCATTGAGAAAGAAAAGTTGGCAAGAAGATGGTATTAGTTGTGGACCAAAGAATCCTATTTGTTAGAGAGTATACAATCAATTTTTAAATCTTACCATGAATGTAGAGAGTACGAGCAATGATGCAAAGTTGCATAAGTATATCTATGGTCTAGAGCCTAATTTTTTAGCTAATGCTATGGCCCAGAAACCTACCACACTATTCCATGTTATTGAACTAGCAAAGAGGTATGCTTGTAAGTATAGGAGAGACATTCATATGCATGCTTCTTTTGGACAACAAAGGGCTATTGTTGAATAGGGCAATTTTGGTAGCAATTATGAAGGTTTCAATACTTTATTCAGTAGTCCCAAAGTCCCTCGATACCCTACTTTCAATGGCTTAAGACAACAAAGTGCTTCAAAGCCAACAATCAGCCATAAAGTGGAGCCTAGGGAAGGTGACAATAGACCTTAAAATAATTCAACAAACTATGGCAAGTTTATATCTATGAATTTTTTCAAGGAAATTTTTAAAAAGGGTATATGCTTCAAATGTGGTGAAAAGTATATGGTTGATTATGCATCAAAGTGCAATTTCAAGAATGCTAAGGCTAAGAATTACAACATGATAGTACTTGAGGATGTGGATGATTAGGTCATTGATGAACCAATTGTGAGTGCACAAGTTAAATTTGAAGAGCATGATGAAGATCCTAATCTTGATAAGTCTTATGAGATTGTGGATGTTTGACCCTAGTGGGCATAATCCTTTTGATCTTGGTGGGACAAATTTACCTCTTGCTACCACTACCCTTTGTTCTATTTCCATTGATGCTTGGATATTAGTTGTGATAGGTTACATTTTTTTCCCTCTAGTTTATTGAAACCCATAAGAGCACTCGAATGTGCCCACAAGTTCCCATATAGCTAGCTGAAAATTATAAAGTATAGGTGAACCTAGATGCTTTGAAAATGGGACTCGTAGATATTGTACTTGGTTGTGATTGACTAATGACTTTAGGGAAGATTACTATGGATTTTTTACATTTGTACATGGAGTTTGGCATTGATGGGAAACCTATCCATCTATAGGGAGGAATCTTAAATAGACTTTTACAAAGATCCCAACTAAATCTAATTTTTACCTTATCACCATTAAATAACTGAAGAGGGAGTACAAGAAATTCTCATAGATTTTTATATTGCACTTGAATAAAGTGGTAGGAGATCAATCCAAGAATTCAGTAGAGCATCCTTCTTTAAAGGCTCTACTTGAAGAGTACAAGGACTTGTTTGAAATACCTACTTCACTATCTCGTGAGATAGTAGTGGATCACCCTCTTGATTTAGAGTCTCATTCAAAGACAGTCAATAAGCTACCCTCTAGATTGTCAAAATGTGAGCATGAGGAAGTAGCCAAGAAAATCAATGAGATTTTTATATATGGGATTATTTGAGCCTAGTTCTTTACCTTCGATCCTTCAGGATGTGTATTAACTACATGGATCTAAACACGATCACAATGAAGAATAAGTATCTAATACCTAGAGTTGATGATTTGCTTGATGAGCTCAAGGGGGTTAGATTCTTTACCAAGATTGATTTGAGGTTTGGATATCATCAAATCCATATGCGTGAGGGCGATGAAGTTAAGGCTACCTTTAGGATTGATTGTGGGCTCTACCATTTTCTAGCAATGCCATTTGGGCTTACTAATGCTCCAGCTACCTTCCAAAGTCTCATAAATAATATTTTGTAGCCTTTCCTCTTCTAGTTTATCCTAGAATTCTTTGATGACATGTTGATTTATAGCAAGACTCTATAGTACCATTTATCATATATGAGGAAGGGTTTTTATATGTTGAGACATCACATACTCTTTGCTAAGGAAAAGAAGTACTCCTTTTCATGCAAACTAAAGTGGAGTACTTGGGCCATATTGTCAATGAACAAGTAATATAGGCTAATGCTAAGAAGGTGAAGTGTGCTAGAGATTGGCCAACACCTACCACCACTACTTCACTTAGAGGGTTTCTTAGTCTATTGTCATTCTATCGTAGATTCAATTAGCATTGTGTGGTTGTAGCATCTCCTTTGACTGGTAGGTTGAGGAAGAAAGATTTCTTTTAGGATGCACTTGTAGAAAATAGCTTCAACCAATTAAAGGGATTATGAACTTTTGCTCCTACTCTAGTATGGATGCATTTCTCTAGAAAGTTTACCATACAATGTGATACCAGTGGCCATGGCATAGGCGTCGTTTCGCTACAGGAGCATGGAGTTATTTCCCTTGAAATTCATAAGCTTATACATAAAGAGATGGCTATGAATGTCTATGGCCAAGAGATATTAGCTATTCTACATGTGATAAAGAAATAGCACCATTATGTGTATGGTAGTCGATTTAGAGTTCAAAGTGATCACAGGGTCCTGAAGTATTTTCTTACTTAGTCAAATCTTATCCCAAAGTAGTGTAGGTGGTAGGTACCTTACAAAATATAATTCTGATATCACTCATACAAGGGCCAAAGACAATGTGGTAGGGCTAATTCTCTCTCTAGAATGTGAGCATGTCATATTTCAACTATGACTAACTTACATGATGATTGGATTGATGAGTTACTACAGGAAGCCTATCTTTTGGATGATGAGCTTAGCCATGTACTTAAGAAAATATAGTAAGGTCCTATGGAGAGAAACTTGCGTCATCAGCTTTAAAAAAACCTCATTTGGCTTAATGGAAATATATTATTCCCTCTACGTCTTCTTTCAAGCTAAAGTTTTTTTAGGAGTTACATTCTTTGCCCATAGCTAGACACTTTAGAGTGTTTAAGATCTATGACAAAATCAGTAAGAGTTTTCACTGAAAAGGATTGTGAAAAGATTTTAAGGACTATGTTATGAAATATATGTTTTGTCAACAGAACAAGGATAGTACTCATAAGCCACATGGTTTGTTGTAGCCATTGCCTATTTCAAAAGGCAAATGGACACATTTTACCATGGATTTCAATATTGGTTTACATATTACCAAAAAGGGTTGGAATAGCATTTATGTAATAGTGGAGAGGCTCATAAAGCAATCCATTTCATTCCTTCCAAGACTTAGTTCATTGCCTCACAAGTGGCTAGTCAATTCATAGAGCAAATCTTTAGATTTTATGGATTACTGCATATGATTGTGCATGATAGAGATACCAAGTTTATAAGTAGCTTTTGGCATGTAGTATTTAGCTCCATGGGTACTAAATTGGTTTCTTATATAGCCTATCATCCATAGATTGATGATTAGACATTAATGGTTAATACGTGGTTGGAGACTTACCTTTTCCATTTCTGTCATGATGTAAGACATGCTTGGAATTCATGGTTCAAGAAATAGCCTCTGTAAAGAATAGACAGCTTGCTGTGAAAAAAAATAGGGCATGCTAAAGAAAACTACCATAACTTTTGATAGAAATATCCAAATGCGGCATGCCACATATTAAAACATAGCAAGTGAAGACTACTTTGACTCTATACAAGTGGTTGAATTCTGAAAATTAAGCAGAGTAAAATTTATTCTAAAACAAACTACTATCTAGACCCTATTTAGAGTGCAATCGGATCCTATGTGATTATATCTCGGCCATCAATGCATCCTCTAGATAGGGAAACTCATTCAAAATGGAATATCACCTCCAAGGAGCTTCCTCAAGTGATAAACCCTTTCACTTGATCAAATACTCAATGATGGAATGAGAGCAAAGCTTCTTTTCACACTGACCTATGATCTCGTCCAAGAGTGTATTGAATAAGTCCTTCTTTATCCATGTACATTATGAAACTTAATGGAAAAAGGAAGTTCCAATCGATATACCAAGCCTCCAATATGCGTCAAGATTTTGTAGGGCCCACAGAACCTGTGAGCAAGTTTGTTACTAGAGCTATTCTTAAGAGTAGAACATCAAGACTTGGATACTTTCAAGAGAACTAACTCTTCCTCCTAGAACTCCAAAGGTCACCTCTTCTCATCAACATACACCTTCATCTATTTCCTAAGAGTCATCTTACATTACTAAAGAAGGGCCTACATTCTTTCCAACTCTTCCTTTCCATGAGAGTTAATCTTCTCATTGAAAATGACTGTGGGTAAGGATACCTTGTAGCCATATATAGCCTCAAAGTGTAAAACTCTAATGCTAGCATGAGTGGATTTATTATAGGAAAACTCAGCCAAATCTAAACATGAATCCCACGCATGCTATACATCATGACAAAAATGGCAAAGGTAAGTCTCTAATCACTTACTAACCCTTTCTATCAGACCATCAATCTGCCAATGATAGGTTGTAAAAGGAGCCAATTTAGTACCCATGGAGTTGAATACCGCTTGCCAAAAGTTACTCGTGAACTTAGTATCTCTATCATGTACAATCACACACGGTAATCCATGTAGTCTAAAGATCTCCTCTATTGAGTTGACTAGCCACTTATGAAGCAATGAACTAAGTCTTGGTAGGAATGAAATAGGTTGTCTTAGTGAGTGTGTCCATTACCACAAATGCTATTCCAACCCTTTTTGGTAAAAGATAGACCAATAATGAAATCCATGGTAATATGTATCCATTTGCCTTCTAGAATAGGCAATGGTGGTTGCAAAAAACCACCTAGCTTATGGATATTATCCTTGTTTTACTGGCAAGGTATACATTTGATAATATAGTCCTTAAAATCTTTCCACAATCCTTTTCAATGAAAGCTCTTGTTGATTTTGTCGTAGGTCTTAAACACTCCAAACTATCCAGCTATGGGCAAAGAATGTAACTCAATAATTTTTAGCCTGAAAGAAGAAGTAGAGGGAATAACAATCTTGCCATTAAGCCAAATGAGGCCATTTTTAAGCTGATAATGTGAGTTTTTCTCCATAAGACCCTATTGTAATTTTTGAAGTACATGGGTGATCTCATCACCTAAAAGATAGGCTTCCTATAACTATCAATCAAGTCATCATGTAACTCAGTCATAGCTGAAACCTGAAATGCCCACATTCTAGAGATAGAATCAGCTACCACATTGTCTTTGCCCCTTATATGAGTGATGTCAAAATTATAGTTTTGTAAGTAAACTAGCTATCATACAAATAATGGTTTCATTTCTTTATCATATGTAGAATAGCCAACATCTCTTAGTCATAGACATTCATAGCCATTGCTTTATGTGTAAGCTTATGACTCTCAAAGGCACTAACTCCATGCTCCTATAAAAAAATTGCTCCTATGCCACAGCCACCACTGGTATAACACTAGACGGTAAACTCTCTAGAGAAATTTAAGCATACTAGAATAGGAGCAAAAGTAAGTAATTACTTTAACTAGTTGAAGCCAATGTCCACAAGTGCATCCCAAAAGAAAGCTTCCTTCTTCAAATTGTTAGTCAAAGGAGCTACTATAGCTACATAATGCTTAATGAATCTACAATAGAATGGCGATAGACCAAGAAATCCTCAGTGAAGTAGTGGTGGTAGGTGTTGGTCAATCTTTGACATAGTGCATCTTCTTAGGGTCAACATGTATTCCTTGTTCATTGATAAGATGGCCCAAGTACTCCACTTCAGTTTGCATGAAAGAGCATTTTTTCTCCTTAGCAAAGATTCTTTGATGTCTCACCACATCAAAAACCTTCCTCATATGTGATAAATGATCATGTAGAGTCTTGTTGTAAATCAATATGTCATCAAAGAAGACTAAGGTAGATTGGAAGAGAAAAGGCTACTAACTTATTACAAAACAGTGTATATCACTACTGTCTATCAGGACAAACACATTGTTTCCATGAATGGTACCTTTCATAAGAAGTGTATTAGGGCTCTTTGAACATGTCCAAGTATCCATGGAAATAGAACAAAGGGTAGTGGTAGTAAGAGGTAAATATGTCCCAACATGATCAAAAGGAATATACCCATTAGGATCAAATGGAAATCCACCCACAACCTCATAAGACTAATCGAGATCAACATCTTCACTATGCTCTCCAAATTCAACTTGTGCACTCACTATTGGTTCATCAACAATTTTATCATCCACATCCTCAAGTACTATCATATTGTAGTTCTTAAACTTAGCATTCTTGAGAGTGCACTTTGATGCATCATCATCTGTATACTTTCCACCACATTTGAAGCACAGATCCTTTTCTTTTCTTTCCTTGAAAAGATTCATAGGTATAAACTTAACATTATTTATTGAATTATTTTGGGGTCTATTGTCACCTTGCCTAAGCTCCACTTTATGGCTGATTGTTGGCTTTGAAGCACTCTGCTATCTTGGGCCAATGAAAATAGGATGTATAAGGACTTTGGGACTATTGAATGAAGTATTATAATCTCCATAATTGCTACCAAAGTTGCATTGTTTAACAATAGCCCTTTGCTATCCAAAAGAAGTCTGCATGGGAATGCCTCTCCTATACTTACGAGTATACAGCTCTACAAGCTTAATAGCATGAAATAGTATGGTAGGTTTTTGAGCCATAGCATTAGCTAACAAATTAGGCTCTTTACCATAGATATACTTATGCAACTTTGCATCATTGCTCACACTCTCTACATGCATGGTAATATTCAAAAATTGATTTGTATACTCTCTAATTGATAGTCTTCTTTGCTCCAACTGATACCATCTTCTTGCCAACTTTTCTTTCTCAATGGGAGATACAAACACCTAAGCCATCTTAGCTTTGAACTTCTCTCAACTATCAATCTACTGATTTTCTCTCTTTATGTACCTCCACTATGTGTGACCAAATCCCTCAAGATGAAGAGTAGCAAAGTGAATCTTCTAGTCATCTCACTTAGGGAAAATATCAAAGTAGGACTCTAACATGGAAGTTCACTCCTCCAAATCAGCCTTGGTGATGATGAATGACCACTATATTTGGTTTAAAAAATCTTATCAAGAGTTGCTTCTCAACAACAAAGCCTTATTGTCCATTAGTTACTTGGGCTGCATGTCCATGTAACTACCATTAGGTTTGAAAGATTAGAGGCACTCCTATGATAGCTGGTTTGAAACCTGCTTAGGGGAATAGGTGGCTTGCTTCTAGTGGTTTGAGGAGGATTTGACCCATCAATGCTCAAAATAGGCTCATCATCTCTAAAAGAAGTCTCCCCCATCTCATAAGTGTTATGTGATATCCCTTTCTTTTCAATAATACTTGGCTAAGGATTATTGTTTGATGGCTAAAAAGAACTATTTATCTCTGCTCTCTTTGTCTGCCATTTGTGCTACCACAAACATAGAAATCTGAGTGCTAAGTTTGACCAAAGAATCTCTGGTAGAAGAATCAAAATTCCCCAAAGAATCCTTAGTAGATTGAGCCATGTGCTCCATGACTTCCTTGGTCTATATATTTGATTGAACCAATTGTTCAACCACCTGATCCAATTTAAAAACAAATTTCATGTGTCTCATATGGAATGCCTAGTCTCATGGTTACAATTGTTCAACCACATGATCCAATTTAAAAACCAATTTCATGTGTCTGATGGAATGCCTAATCTCATGGTTACAAAGAGTGGTATTAAGTATATTGTATGCACCATATTCTTGTGAATATTCATCATCTTGACCTACCTTAGGTGCCACATGTGCTTCTCTAATTTGTTGCTGAAATCATCATTAGGCGTGTCCTTTTCCTTGTTTCCAACCATTTTTGCTCATTAATGCAATCCAGTTCTAGTAGACCCCCTGTTACAAGAATGTCTATAACTTTTGTCTCAATATCGGAATTAAAAACTTTTTTATGGAAATCAAAGCCCACAAATACCTCTTCAAAATAAACTATAGCACTCAAGTTTAGAATCAAAATGAGATATTCTGAAAATATTCATTTAATGCTATACAAAATAATCCTACATCTTGTAAAAGCATTGTTTTAGTGTATCCACCTCTGCTAGGTCCAATATAAGGTCTTCCAACCCTATTGTACAATGTGTATGACCTGTAAGAACTAAATACGATCTATAATAGAACATAAAGGTTCAAAAGTTTCTTTGATTTACTTTGTAACACCTATAGCCAAGTAAAACAGCCTTCCAAGAGTTTTCCCAATTCATTCTTTGAGTGCAATACTTTGTGTAAGACCTGTAATCAATTTGGAATGGTTTATATTACTTATAGATGATTGAAATTTCATCCAAATATAGTCCCAAATGCCCTATTAATAATTAATATACTTGATTGCTGCTCTAGGGAGTATAATACTTAAATTTCTCATGTAGTAAACCTGTAATAACCTATATAATCCATGTAATTGATTAATGGAGTCCCAATAAATGTTATCTAATTGAAATCTTTAGATCTTTAATGACTCTACTCGTGGTACATATGGTGAAGTATATAATGGCATGACAAGTTCCCTACTTGGGCTCCAAATCACTGGGATGTGGGCAAAGTTCCCCCTCGGTTAGTTGGTTCTACCCTTTTGGGATCTTTAATAGGGAGGAGGGTCATCTCTCTATTGTCCCACTATCTTCCCTAGCATTTACCTTTTCCTTGGTGGGAACATCAACATGGTAGGAGCATTCTAATTAATTAATCAAGGATGAAAATTGCATAACTACAAATTTCTTTCAACCTTCAATGATATACATGTTTGATCAATGAAATGTTGGAATGAAGGAATAAGTGTTGGCTAAGGGTCTAACCAATGCAATTTAGTGACTCATTGATTGTTAATACTTACCCTTTACAATATTTCAATTTTGGGCAAAGAAAATCATACAACCAAATCAAGGTTATGTTGCATGAAGACAATGTAAGTGACATCAATGATGAAATAAGACTGAAACAAATGTTGAAATTCAATGAAATAGGCTCTCGTCAATGAGAACATTACTAATCTCTAATCTATTGATCAATTCAAAGAGTTAATTGATCAATAATCTCCCGTCAACAAGTAGAAAATCTTAAAAGCGAGTGGATATTGAAAGATTTGGAGATTGAGCAAGTGAAATATCTTGATCAAGCTTGAAGAAGATGATTGATGCAAGCTTCAATCCAATATTTGAAGAAACTTTCATAATCCACCATGAATCTATCGTGAAGCTCCAAGAATCCATAAAATTATTCATACATGCTTAAAGAAGATTAAGTTTGTGAAGAATCAATGGCCCCAGATTGCTTGAACACTTGAATGTTGAAGATTCATGCTTCTTAAAGAAGAACCCTAAAATATAATTCCAATATGAGATTCAAGAGGCTCGATATGCTGAAATCTTTGAAATGTCTTCAATCTTAAAGCCAATCCTACTCCAAAATGATGGTAGAGAAGCCTTGAAGGTCAAAAAAAGGCAAACATTTAAGAAATTGAAGCTTTTAGGTTTGTGGCTATGGTTGGCTTGTTATATATTAGGGTTTTCAGTAAAGAAAATGAAGATCATAGGCTTAGAAGAGTGTATCCCCATTGAGAATAACATAGTAAACTTGTCAAAAGAGTAGGCAAGCAATAGGGAAGAGGTTGATGACTTCCATTTTCTCGAGAAGAAGAGCGGGGGATTCAATGCAAAATGTGCACAAATTTTGGGTGTATGCCTGATGCTCATTGGTTGTCATACTTCACATTGATAGTGATCATGATCATTAGAAAGTAGGGCATCAATGCTCCATGCTCAAGAACAAGGATAAGCTGGTTTTACTGATCAAGAGAAGCAAATATTTGCTATCCACCGTGAGACCTTATTAATCCAAAGACTTGAAATGGAGAGGAAAGAGAAACCCTATCTTGAAAAGAAACTGGAGTTCTAATCGAGACCAACTCTATTCACCCTGTCTTTAACCTTTTTTCCTCCAAAATAGCCTATTATGAATGCATGACTTGCCATTTTATCCAAGATGCTCCAACTTTTCCTTCACGTATTCCAATTAGCTCTCCTTGATCATTGCACTTGTCCATTTTTCCAAACTGACATCATGTTCTTGAGTAGTCTGGAAGTAACAAGACTGAGAAGGAAATCCAAGAAAGGATTATACTAACAAATGGGATCAAAGATCAATGCTTTGATACCACTTGTCAAGGAGAGGACTAAGAGGTGAGATAAAAAAGAGTAAAAGAGAGAGAAAAGAGGAGAGAGAAAGAGTGTTGAGGAGAGAGAAATACTAGATTGATAGAAAAGAAGAGAGAAGAAGTCATGAAAGCTTAGTGCAAATAGGCGAGATGAGAGACAGTAATTGTATTATGATTAAAGATGCCAAATTTTACATCTCTCACATATTTTATAACTATGTAAATGTGACAAGGTATTATTAATAACTCTCTCTCACTAACACATGTATTCCCATCTTCTTACAAAGGTGGTCTCTAATAATAGAGGAGCAAAGAAAGGCTTCTCCTCACATAGTCATATGGCCTTGATGGGCTAAGATTATGAGAGAAGTAAAAGAGCCACTAGACTTGGAATATCGATCCAATGTGGAGAGTAGCTATGTAAGTTGAGTATGACAACATAATGAATAATGATTCTTGGGAGCTAGTGGATTAGATTATTGGCACCAAGTGGGTCTAGAAGATAAAGTACAAGGCTAATAGTAGCTTAGAAAAGTACAAAGCTAGATTAATTGCATAGGGATTTTCATAAATTCAAGGATTTGATTTTCAAGAATTGTTTGCACCAACTACTAGAATGATTAGTATTCACATAGTACTTATAGTGATGGTGGTTGCTCATAAGAAGTGGCCAATTTACCAAATTAATGTTAAATTTTCATTCTTAAATTATAACCTCGAGAAGGAGGTGTATATGGCTCAATCACCAGGATTTGAGACTCCCCCATTTTGAGAACAAAGTTGGCAAGTTGAAAAATGCATTGTACTACCTGAAACAAGCCCCTAGAGCATGATACCAATAGATAGATAAATACTTTTTAAGCTTAAATTTCAAAAGATATACCTCAAATGCTAACTTGTATGTGTACAAGAATAGCAAAAAGTCTATAGTGATTGTCTTACATATGGATGCCTTTATATTATAGGTGACTATGAAGATATGATCCATCAAACTCAAAAGGCTTTGAGCTTTGAGCTTTAACTGAAAGAATTGGGCTTGTTGCACTATTGTTTCGGAATCGAAGCTTGGCAAATTTTCATCTCTCAAAAGAAGTCTACATGGGTGATCTTAAAAGCATTTGATATGTCAAAGTGTAAGGTGTTAGATATGATCAATGCCCCACCCTCATTAGGTGCTACCAATGATCCATGGTGCTCAAAGTTGTAAGGCCCCCATTATGAGGAGAAGCCAAATGTGAGCCCGGACATTGGTTGAGTCCTGACGTGTATATCAGATGAGGTCTATGTGACCGGATGGCAAAAAGGTGACTGTTGTGAGTCTAATCTTTGGGTTAGACGGAGTGGTTAAGCTGGTAGCAACTCGAGGCACATTGCATTGAGTTGCGTGGTAAGGGAGTTAAAAGGGGCCCCTATTGTGGGGTCCGGGGGCCGCGGAAGCGGCCCCTGGCTGGGGGGTCCCAGGGGGGCCAGCGGCCCCCCTGGCGGGGGTCCGGGGGCAGCGCCCCCGGCCCGATGGTAAAGGGAATATTCCCTGGAATATTCCCTGGCCGACTAGTGGAGGCTCATATGGTAGGTCGGTCAGCAGGCCGACCTAACGACCTTCGCGGGCTATAAAAGCTAAACCCCTTCGCAGCCATCTTACACTCATCTTTCACCCAGTCAGAGTTGTTGTTCCAGCTAGCCTTAAGCTCTTCACCTATCTTCTGTCTAGATCGCCATCTAAGCTTCACACAGTGGAAGCGCACGGGTGGACAGAGCCATCTTTGTATCAGTTGTTTGGAGTTAAAGAATTTTACTGATTCTCCTCTTATCTGTTGTGTACTCTCTATCTCTTTCTCAGATTCTGTTCGCTGCGCCGTGTAATATTTTACATGGTATCAGAGCCCAGGGGGCTCTAGAGATCGGAGAGAGTGCAAGAGGCAAAGGCTTCAACAGCAAAGAGAAACGATGTCGACTCCGGGAAGCAGTTCTGGCGCATCAGGAAGCGGTGCAGGAGGTGGTGCTGCTGTACCGGCTATTCAAACACTGAGGATTCGTCCACCAACCTTCAGCGAAGGCAAGTTAGATGGTACAAACTACACCTTGTGGAAGTTCAAAATTACTACTATCCTTGATTCTTATGAGCTTCTGGAGACTGTGCTGGGGACTGACGCAGAACCACAGCCTACCCCCGACCCATCAAATCCTAGTGTGATGATTCCTCCGAATGCAGATCTTCTACGAGCTTGGAAACGAAGGAATGCAGATGCATTGTGTGCCTTAGTTACAAGCTGTTCTGACAGTGTTTTGACTCTGATTCAGCATACAACCAAAGCGTCAGAGGCTTGGAATGTACTAAGGAGTCAGTATGAAACACGAAACCAAACAAGGATTCAAAACTTGGAGAATCAACTAGCAGCGGAGAAGTTTGCTGAAGGAGAGACGGTTGAAGCATTCATCACTCGGATTAAGAATCTGCGCGACCAGATGGCTGGCGCTGGGATACAAAAGACTAGCGAAGAGCTAGCTCGGAGGTGTCTTCGGATTTGTCCACAAAAGTTTGATGGACTAGTAACTGCCCTTAATACTCAGGTGAGACCTCAAGCTTTGACTTTTGAGGAGTTTTGTGCATTATTAATGGAGGAGGAGTTGAGGCTGAAAGCCCGAGAAGGAAGCAACAATGGAGATGCTGCATTCTCTGCCAATGCAAAAGGCAAAGGTGTTTCCTCCACCAAAAATGATGGTGACAAAAAGAAAAAGGGCGGCAAGAAGAAGTTTCAAGGAGAGTGCTTCTACTGTAAGAAGAAAGGACATGCAATTGCAGATTGTCGTGTCAAGAAGGCAGATGAAAAGAATGGTACCCTTAAAACTAAAGGGAAAGAGACAGCCAATACGGCTGAAGCAGAGTTGGAATTATTCATGGCGACCATTGAGGAAGTGTGCTCCTCGGCGCAAGAAGAATCTACCACTGACTCTTGGGTGTTGGATAGTGGGGCCTCCCGTCACATGACCAACAAGAAAGGTCTATACAGTTCTATGCAGCCTCTACAAGAATCCATCACGGTGACGGTTGGAAATGATGCTAAATGCCCTGCTGCGGGCACAGGTACTATTTCTTTTGTTGCTGCAAATGGTGAAGTCAAAAAGCTTTCAAATGTGTTGTATGTTCCCGAAATCAGAAGAAATCTCTTATCAGTTGCTGCCATAACTGATCTTGGTCATGAAGTGAGGTTCAAGAAGACAGGTGCAGAAATTATTGATAGTGCTGGCACAATTGTTGGCAAAGGAGAAAGGAGGAACAACCTGTATGAGCTAAGTGCTCTTACAGCCACCGCTGGAGTGGGCACAAGTAAGCTTTGGCATGAAAGGTTTGGACACATCGGATTTGCAGTATTGAAGGAGATGCAAAAGCAAGGTATGGTTGCTCACCTACCTACAATAACTGAATTGAAGGAACCATGTGAAGCTTGTATGATGGGCAAGCAACAGAGAAAGGCATTTCCACAAGAAAGCAAGAATAGAGCACATGCTCCTCTAGAGTTGGTGCATGCTGACTTGTGTGGTAAGATGCCTACACAGGCCTTGGGGGGATCTTCTTATTTTATGTTGATTGTCGACGACTACAGTAGGAAGATGTGGGTGTACTTCCTTCGTGATAAGGCTCAAGCTTTTGGTAAGTTTAAAGAATGGCTAATACTTGTTGAGAATGAAACAGGGAAAAGTGTGAAGAAATTTAGAACAGATGGTGGTGGTGAGTTCAACTCAAAGGAGTTTGAAGGCTTTTGCAAGAGCAAAGGGATCAAGCGTCAATTGACGACGCCTCACACACCTCAGCAGAATGGTGTTGTGGAACGCAGGAATCGTACCATTGTGGAGATGGCAAGATGCATGCTAAAGGGCAAGGGATTGCCTAACCATTTTTGGGCTGAAGCTGTTAATACTGCAGTCTACATTCTAAATCGGAGCTACACAAAGGCTCTCAAGGGAAAAACACCTCATGAGGCTTACACTGGTAAGAAACCATCTGTTTCACATTTCAGAATTTTTGGATGTGAATGTTATGCACATGTTCCAGATGAGAAGAGAAACAAGTTACAACCAAAAAGCAGAAAATGTATCTTCTTGGGTTATAGTGATGAGCAGAAGGCTTACAAGTTATATGACCAAGAGGCAAAGAAGATCATCGCGAGCCGTGATGTGGTGTTCAAGGAGGAGCCGCATACAGTGGAGGAGGAGAAGGCAAGGTCTTCCACTTTATCATCAAGCGAAGAAGTAGTCCACTATGAACCTGTCCCGAGAGCTATCCCTATCCTTAAGGAGGAGGAAGCATCATCTTCAGATGATGAGGAAAAAGTTCACCAAACTGACATCACCCCACCGGAAAAGCCATTGCCGCGCTGGGTGAAGCAGCTCTATGACCACAATAATCCTATGCCTGCATCTGTTGAGGAGAAGGCAGACGGACCAAGGAGGTCTCAGAGAATAGAGGAGCAAAGGAGGGCTTCTGCTCACATAGTCAACATGGCCTTGATGGTTGAGATTATGAGAGAAGTAAAGGAGCCAACTGACTTAGAAGAAGCACTTGCAGATCCATCATGGAAGGCTGCTATGCAGGCGGAGTATGACAGCATAATGAAGAATGACACTTGGGTGCTAGTGGATCGGCCAGCAAAGCGGAAGATTATTGGCACCAAGTGGATCTGGAAGGTAAAGTACAAGGCTGATGGTACCTTAGAAAAGTACAAAGCTAGACTGGTTGCCCAAGGATTTTCACAAGTTGAAGGGTTTGATTTTCAAGAGTCATTTGCCCCAACTGCCAGAATGACCACTATTCGCACGGTACTTGCAGTGGCTGCCCACAAGAAGTGGCCAGTGTACCAAATGGATGTTAAGTCAGCGTTCTTAAATGGTGACCTCAAGGAGGAGGTGTACGTGGCTCAGCCACCAGGGTTTGAGGCCCCCCATTCTGAGAACAAAGTGTGTAAACTGAAGAAGGCATTGTATGGGCTGAAACAAGCCCCCAGAGCATGGTACCAGCGGATAGATAGGTTCTTTTTAAACCTAAACTTCAAAAGATGTGCCTCAGATGCTAACTTGTATGTTTACAGGGATGGTAAAAAGTCTGTAGTGATTGTCCTATATGTGGACGACCTTCTTATTACAGGTGACTATGAAGATATGATCAACCAAACTCGAAAGGCTTTGAGTTTTGAGTTTGAAATGACAGACTTGGGCTTGCTGCACTATTGTTTGGGGATTGAAGTCTGGCAAGAGCCAGGAAAGATCTTCATCTCTCAGAAGAAGTATGCATGGGAGATCTTGAAGGCATTTGGCATGACCGAGTGCAAGGAGATAGCTACACCTATGGAGGTGAATGTAAAGTTATCCGTTGAGGATACATCAGCACTAGCAGACATTGGGAGGTATAGGAGGTTGGTCGGCAGTCTAATCTACTTGTGTAACACCAGACCAGATATCAGTTTTGCTGTTGGTGTTTTGAGCAGGTTCTCAAACAAACCTCATGAGAGTCATTGGAAGGCTGGGATGCGGGTGCTCAGATACTTGAAGAAAACTCTTGACTATGGTATCACATACAGTTTCGGAACTTCTCTTGTGGGGAACTGTGACTCAGATTGGGCAGGAGACATTGATTCCAGGAAGTCAGTTTCTGGTTATTGTTTCTCTTTGGGTTCAGGAATTTTCTCTTGGATTAGTAAGAAGCAACCAACAGTGGCATTGTCTTCTACCGAAGCAGAGTACAAGGCAGCTTGTTTTGCTGCATGTGAGGCCGTATGGTTGAGAAGGATTCTATGGCATATGGGAGTGCAGGATGAAGAACCAACTGTGCTGAGATGTGACAATCAGAGTTGCATCGCCATTGCCAAAAATCCAGTGTTTCATGCACGCACCAAACATATAGAGATCCAGTATCACTATGTGCGTGATTTGATGGAGGATGGGATAGTGGAATTGGTCTACTGTCCAACAGAGGAGAATGGAGCAGATATCTTCACCAAAGCACTTACGAAGGATCTGCTTCAAGTTCATCTTCAGAGACTCGGCATTGGGCCGAGGAGATAGTTCACCTATGGGTGGACATTGAGGGGGGGTGTTAGATATGATCAATGCCCCACCCTCATTAGGTGCTACCAATGATCCATGGTGCTCAAAGTTGTAAGGCCCCCATTATGAGGAGAAGCCAAATGTGAGCCCGGACATTGGTTGAGTCCTGACGTGTATATCAGATGAGGTCTATGTGACCGGATGGCAAAAAGGTGACTGTTGTGAGTCTAATCTTTGGGTTAGACGGAGTGGTTAAGCTGGTAGCAACTCGAGGCACATTGCATTGAGTTGCGTGGTAAGGGAGTTAAAAGGGGCCCCTATTGTGGGGTCCGGGGGCCGCGGAAGCGGCCCCTGGCTGGGGGGTCCCAGGGGGGCCAGCGGCCCCCCTGGCGGGGGTCCGGGGGCAGCGCCCCCGGCCCGATGGTAAAGGGAATATTCCCTGGAATATTCCCTGGCCGACTAGTGGAGGCTCATATGGTAGGTCGGTCAGCAGGCCGACCTAACGACCTTCGCGGGCTATAAAAGCTAAACCCCTTCGCAGCCATCTTACACTCATCTTTCACCCAGTCAGAGTTGTTGTTCCAGCTAGCCTTAAGCTCTTCACCTATCTTCTGTCTAGATCGCCATCTAAGCTTCACACAGTGGAAGCGCACGGGTGGACAGAGCCATCTTTGTATCAGTTGTTTGGAGTTAAAGAATTTTACTGATTCTCCTCTTATCTGTTGTGTACTCTCTATCTCTTTCTCAGATTCTGTTCGCTGCGCCGTGTAATATTTTACATAAGGCAACATCTTCACTTGTGGAGGTCAATGTGAAGCTATCCATTGAGCATACATAAGCACTAGCAAACATTGGGAGGTATATGAGATTGGTTGGCAACCTTATCTACTTATTTAACACCAACTATATATCATTTTTGTTGTTGGTATTTTGTGCAATTTCTCAAACAAACCATGAGAAAGTCATTGGAAAACTGGGATGTGAGTGCTTAGATATTTGAAGGGAACTCTTGACTATGGTATCACATACAGTTCTAAAAGTGCTCCTATGGGGAACTGTGACTCATATTGGATAGGTGACAATGATTCCAAAAAATCAATTTCTAAACATTATTTATCTTTAGGTTCAAGATTATTCTCTTAGATCAATAAGAAGTAACCAACTATGGCATTGTCTTCTACTAAAGTAAAGCACAAAGCATCTTATTTTATTGCATATGACGTAGTATGGTTAAGGAGGGTCCTATGGAATATGGGAGTATGGGATGAAGATCCAATAGTAATAAGATGTGACAATTTGATTTGCATCACCATTACCAAAAATCCAAATTTTCATGCATACACCAAACGCATTGAGATCCAATATCACTATGTGTGTGACTTGATTAAGGATGGGATAGTAGAGATTGTCTACTATGTGCGTGACTTGATTAAGGATGGGATAGTAGAGCTTGTATCAAAGGAGAATGGAGCAAATATCTTCACCAAAGCCCTTATGAAGGATCTACTTTGAGTTCATTTTCAAAGACTTAGCATTTAGCCGAGATTATAGTTCATAATGTGCGACCAATGATCCATGGTGCTCTAAGCTGTAAGATCCCCATCATGAGGAGAAGTCATGTGTTAGGTCTTTTGAGTACAATCATTGATTGGGTCTTGACTTGTATGTCATATGAAATCTATATGATCGAATGGCAAAAATGTGACTTTGTTAAGATTTATGCAATCACACTCCGAAGACGGCCTCTTTGTATGGAATAGTAGGGTAAGGGACATGTAATAGCCTAAGAGAAGTTGCATGAATCCCATAGGCACATGAGAAAAGGGGAACCATCCTACAACTATAAAATCATGTACTTGACATTGAGTTAAATACTCTTGTACTTTATACTTTTAGTATTGTCTCTCTCTACTCAAGATCGTGTTTATGAGTCCAAGCTAATCTATCTTGAAACCTAATTCACTTGAGTAACAATTAGTGTGTCTAGTCTCAGTGTCATCATGCTTCTTGTCATTGACTCAGGTCCTCCATAGTTAGGACCTTGCTCAAGGATCCATATTTCTCAACATGGTATCGAAGTCATGATAACATTGGTTTAGCTTAGCTCATTGCTCCTCTAGCTCCCCACAACTTCTAGTTAGCTCAGCTCCACAAGAATCTTTCATTACTCACTTCATTTTCACTCTATCATTCTTGATCTCCATAGCCAATAGCATCTACCTCTTTTGGAGCAGCTATGTCTCTTCAACCATGCCATATCTCTTCAAGATTTCTTCTAAAGATTTTTTCTTCATGTCAAGCACAACTTCTTGGCACAAAAGTTGAGGACAGTGATGCGCATCATGCCTGGCATTCACATTTTCCCAAATCTAGGTACAGTTTTGACAATGACCATTTTGATGTCTTAGATCTCTCAACTCGAGCAAAGTGAGTACAAACCCTCTTAAGGAGACTTAGATCCATTAGTAAGGGTCCTGGATCTCAAAGGGTTTGAGCATATTTGACTTGTGGAGCTCACGGGAGTTGATTTACTAGTTGTCGATACCTGTTTTGATAGGACAGCCATAGCTATTTTGTCACTCCCTTGGCTCAAACAACCCACTGCAACTCTAATCCACTATACCATTGAAGTTTCAGTAAGTGTAATCCTCAAACTCAACAAGAAAAAGGTTCAAGAATATCAAGCATCAACATTCAACATTAACCTTCACAATAGTATCTCTTGATACTAAATACTGTTATTTAAACCCTAATAATTATTGTGTATTTTGGCATAATTTTTTCTTTTCCAACTCTCTTGTTGGATTTACCTCAGTTGTTAAAGATGATTTTTTAGTGCTCCTGCTATAATATGGGGAAAGATTCATTGTCATGTTGCTTCAAAGGAACGTACTTCCACACTTGGCAGATAAGGATCAAGTTAATCTTGATGAAGCAAGGCCTTTGATCAGTAACTAGTGGCCAAGAAAAGAAACCTAGAGATATTTCTTTTGCATTAGTATGGCAAAAGAATTATATCCACCATTTAGACACATGTGATATATCTTATGCCACTTGGGAACAGTTGGACACATTGTTTGGTGCCCAATCTAAATCTTTAAAATATGGATTGTTGATTGAATTTTTCAAGTTGGATATGAATGTTAATACATCCCTTACAATCCATATTAATTATGTGGAAAGTCTACTAACTCAACTTGCAGGGATTAATTTTAAAAATGGATGGAGATGTATGCATTGGAGTTCTACCACATAGTCTTCCTCCAGAATTTGGTAATGTCTCCAACACACCAATTAATATGCCAAATAAAAATTTGGTGGGCATTAAAGCATTACTCCTAGAAAAAGAGAAAAGGCTCAAATGAAAAGAAGAGGCAAGTACTTCAAAGGAAGGACATGTTCTCTATGTCAACAACAAGTACAAAGGGAAGAAAGACATTGTTTGTGACTTCTACAAAAGAATGGGACACATTGAATTTGTTATGCTAGGAAAAGATCTCAGAAGGTCTACATGACAGCTGCCAAAGAAGAAGAAGACCATGAAGAAGAAGAAGAAGAAGAAGAAAACACTAAAGAACAAAACTACATGCCTCATCAATCCTTCTATTCCCACTATTCAAATCAACTTTTTAAGCCTTGTATATACTTGCATGCTCCAATCATAAGCTTTTTAATCCTCATATAACCTATGCACTATAGCCTCTACACACTTACTGAGGCCTTGCGATAGCCTCTAGGTTTATATGGTTGGTTTTTTCCATGTCTACACTTAGCAAGGTTCTACTCATGATAGTCTCTATATACTAAGTGTTTTTTATGGCTATGATTGAGGAAGGGTGTTGAGATTTATGCAATCACACTCCTAAGAGAGCCTCTTTGTATGGAGTAGCAGGGTAGAAGATATGCAACAGCCTAAAAAAAGTTTCCTAAATCCTGTAGGCACAATGAGAAAAGGGGAACCATCCTACAACTATAAAAGCATGTACTTGACATTGAGTTAAATGATGAATGCTATTGTACTTTGTACTTTTAGTCCTATCTCTCTCTACTCAAGATTGTGTTTATGAGTCCAAGAAAATCTATATTGGAACCTAATTCACTTGACTAATAGTCAATGTGTCTAGTCTCAGTCATTATGCTTCTTCTCATTGGCTTCCATCCTCCATAGCTAGACCTTGCTCAAGGATCTATGTTTCTCAACAACCTTTGAACATTTGGGTTAGATAGAGTAGTTATGCTAGTAGAAACTTGAGGCACAATCCATCAAGTTGTGAGATGTGGGAAATTTCCAGGTAAGTGTGCACTAGCATGAAAAATAATGGGATGGGTGTTCTCTCAAGAAGGGGAGGTACAAGGGTCCCCACCCAATTTATAACTTATGAGTGACCTCCCCTCCCCCCACAAGTATATACCTAACTCACTTATGTACATTGTTGTTTTGTTTTTCTTTAGTTCAAAGTTTGCACTAGCCAAGCTAAAACACCTAAACTTATAGAACAATGCTATATCTTGTTAGAGGGAGATAAGAGGTATGAGCTCAAAGAAATATTAGAGATACAATTGGAAAAGCACAACAAAGTTATTATCAATTCTTTCTATCATTGGAATCAAAATTTTCTACATTGTATTCCCAAAGTTTCATGAAGTCAATGTAGGATAACAATTGATAACAATATGTGACAAAGAAAAACATAGAAAACTCAAGACTTGTAGATAATATCATTAACAATATAATTTTCCCTTGAAGATCTTAAGCTATCAACACGTCAAGACAATAAGAGAACCCTCGAGCCTTAAAGAGAAGATAAAGACTCAAGGACATGATCAATATCAAGGTCCCAATTTCTTCAACCATGGCATACCTTGACTTCATGGACATCTACTTCTCGAGTAGAAGTTGCAAATTGCTTCATCAATGCATACACAAGTCTTCATTAATAGTAAGGTTTTTCTTCAACAACAATGCATTAGGCTTCAAATAAAAAGGCTCAATATGTAATCTTCATTGTGCCCACTCTAATACATAGTTTGATTTTTAAAGCTAAGTTTACTATCTACACATCAACCTTCCAATTTCTTCATTTTTGAACTTCATAAGACTCTTAGCTTAGCATGGCATGATATTTATTTAAGAAAAAACATAAAATAAAAGAAAAAAGAAAAAAAAGTAATCACAAGCACTACATTAGACTGAGGGATCCTCAAGTTACATATGTCCACTAACCATACTCAGTCAGCTCCATCCATTTTCCCTCACATTTAGTTCTATCAAGGCCAGTACATACTTAGGGAGTCTCCACTCACTTTGGTCAAGAGTCACATGCATTGTTCACTTTCTCATTTGACTTTTCATGTGTTACAAATCACCCTTAAAGTAAGGTGGAAAGGTACTAATGTATCAATAGAAAAAAGGTACTAATGTATTGATAGAAATTACATAAGCTATTATATATGGTCATGAAAACCATGTTCTTCAAGAGTTGATTGGCTTGGACTCTAGCTTTTGTCCATCCTACTTTTATTTTTTTTCCATGCTCTTCCTCAATAATTACACTCTCCTTTAGCAATGTGACAAGTCTTCCCAACTTCATCAATTCAAGATCTATTGATTCATCAATCATAATGAATAGAAGAACCTATGGACAAGTGTCGAGACCTAAAATGGGCCTGACATTGGCTATAAGCACTAATCGAGCCTCTCTATACTCAAGAAATCACACCCCCTCATCCTCGCGATTAGGAGCATATAAGGTACACATTGCCCTAACTGTTATTGTGAATCTTGCGTTTGGTTTGAATTGTAGTCCAATGATTAAGCCCCACACTCCTCAAAGGGAGTCCCTACACATAGATTGGTATAAAATACATTGTAATCACAAACAAAAGGAGGCACCCCTCTGAGTGAATTCTATGGCCCCACTGCAGCTCTCCTACACCGATGGGATTGGCCACTCTCAATGCGCAAATGTAACAAGCTCCACTCTTATTTAAAACGTTCCAAGAGATAAGATATTTACTTACTTAACAGTTTTCCAAGGAACCCTAATGCCTAGACCTATAGCTTAGGTGTCTCACAACTCAGTGTGGATCATGTATATAGGAAACTAATTGCAATGCATCTAGGAGTTACCATGTGATATGCACAATGCAAGTGTGAATGCCATAGTGCTCAAACAATTTATAAATCAACATTGTGCAAAGCAACAAACATTTTTTTTAATGATTCCAATCTATACATCATGCTTCATTGCTAAGGGCCAGTCCCGAGCATCCTCGTGCTGCTTAACGCCTTTAAACTTAATTTATAAATTGTATTATATGGTATGCACAAACAAATAGATTCAAATTCCATATGGTTCCAGTAACTAATTAGCATCAAAACCCCTCTTCCCCCTACTATTTAGGTTGTGCATCATTGATAGGTGTAAAAAGCAATTTTTCCATGTGTTTTTCTTGTAAAAAACAATAAAAATAGACTTTAACATGAAGAAGCAATTGAATTGAGTCTTATCCCTCATGTTACAACCATGCCATACATTCACGGACATAAAATATTTTTTTTAATTTTCTAACGTAAAAAACTTTTTTTTTATTTTTTCATTATTTTTCTTTATTTATTTAAATGAAAATTTTGATATTTATGATTTATGGATTGAGACTGAACACAATTATTGAACATCGATTTTATCTTCATTTCTACTCCATATGATCCCCAAAATCACAACAAAACCCTTAAAATTTATCATTTTCATAAAAATCGCTTAATTGAGGGTTTTGTGTGTTTTGTTTTAAATTGTTAAATGACTAAATTTTTTGGTTTTCTTCAAGATTTTTAATAAATTTCAGCATTTTCAATCAAAGGGATCCATTTACAAACAATTTCATCAAACATCTTTCATAAAATGAGTAAAATGAGTGCTTACACGCATAAAAACCCGGTCTTGGAGGAGCACAATTAATGGTTGGGAGGCCGCTGACGCTTAATTTCTGCCACCACTGATACTCTAATCTATGATCTCCTTCACTTCAAGACCATTATTTCATCAAAATCTCGCATCCACCTCCTTTCCTTTCTTGCATAAATCCATATGTGTGAACAACTTCCAAGAGGAGAGAGGAGGGAGGAGAGAGAAAGACTAGAAATGTGGCTCCATCACCGATTAGTCATTCCACGAACTAAAGGTGGCGTTGGAAGGTGAAGAATTAAAGAAGTTGATTGCTATAATACTTCCACACAATTAAAATTTAGTTAGTTAGTTCGAAAGTTAGTTAGTCAATTAATAAGTTAGTAAGGTTACTAACTAAAGTAAAAATAACTAAAATTAATAATTAATAATTTTTATTTAATTCAAAATATTTAAAAAATAGAGAGTCATAATCCGATATTTTTTCCAGATTGACAAGGATTGTAGCCACTCTTCACAGAAGTTACAACGTGAACGAGAGTTATGATCCATATTAATCACTAGTGTTAATGTGTATAGTATGGATAGTCCAAAAATATTAGATTTTTGGGCAAAACTAGCATATTTTTTATATTACTTATTATAAATATCCTAAAAAGCTATGGAGATTTCTAGAACATGATGCCATTAAAAAAAAGCAAGTGATCTTTTTAGCTTGTCTTGGAGATTTAATACAAAAAATGAAGGATTGGCGAAATCACGCATACCGTGATCACAGTTTGCAAGCAGTAAGTAGCACTTCAAACAGGGAAAAAAAGGAGTGATCTGGAAGATTTCTAATCAAGTGTCTTGGAGTTTTACCCCCCTTTCGGAGTCAACGGAACTATCAATATTGTGATTTGAGCATTAGATTGCTAATTTTTCCAAGATTCCCTCCATAAAGAGCTCTTATTCTCAGTCACAACCCCTCTTCTCTTGTTTAGCTATAAATATGAGAAATGGGGAGCAATTAGAGAGGCACAAGGAAACCCCGAGAGGTTGCGAGAGAGAGATAGAGAGAGGGAGATAGAAGGATGCCCCTCCAAAAGATTGTAAGAAGGAGCTTGAGAGAGAGAGAGAGAGAGAGAGAAGTTACCCTGAGAGGCTACAAGGGAGAGAGTTAGCTCAATTCCCCCTAACTTGGTCTTTCTTCTAAGACATCTTCTCTTACGCTCTCCCATCTCAAATCCATTCCTCCTTCTTTATCTATTAAATCTACTTGTGGACGATGGCCCCCAAGCGAAAGATCTCTCCAAATGCTGAAACTCCCACCACAACCAATGGGATTGCAAACCAAGGGACCGCAACTATAGGAAACACATCTTTTATGAATCAGGTGCACCCTATTATATTAGGGAAAAGAAGAGTTCGACTTGTCTCCCAAACTAATCAGCACTACATCTTGTGCACGATAAGAAGACTAGCACTAACCCTAGGGAGAGACCACATATAAAGCTTTTCAATTGCAGGTATTGCAGACTCCAACGGAAGTACCGTCAACTCTTCATCAACAATCCACTCTGAATTCGTATCCTTCATCATCCTGCAAGCCCACCAACGAATCGTCACCCGCCCCAACATCCCCCAAACATCAACACCTATGCCAACCCATGAATGCAACTCCCAATAAAACCCGGTCCTATCCCCAACTTCAACACCCTATTACCTACCAAGCAGGCCAACAAAGTACCACCAACCACCTTCATCTGCACCACCACTAAAACTCCTCCACGGCAAACCACAGATGTCTCTTCCACCCACATCTTCGATGCATGCCAAAGCCTGCTACCTATGCAAGTGAGTGCCATGGGACTGGCACTTGTCTAGGAGGGGGGTAATGTTAACCCTAAAACGAACAAGGTGAAAAAGTCAAAAAATCTAAAGTAGAAGACAAGGCCAAGGCAAAAGTGAAACAAAAGACAAAGGCGCGCCAAGAAGAATGTGGAAACATAAGAAGTACAAAAAAGTCCTAAAGCAGGGAGAAAGGCGCACGAGAAAAAGTGCAAGTCAATACTTTTGTAAAAAAGGCACAGGCCGCACCATGATTTATTTTAAGAGTGTCGGGCTCTCATCCGTGCAATTTGTGAAGGTAGATGGGTGGTAGGAAGGAAGCTAGGAAGATAGAAGAACAATGGGACAAAGGGCTTAGGCAACGACCGTGTTGAGATATCGAGCTCCACTCGTGATATGCCAGGGTGACCATTGTGCATTTATGTCACCAACGTGTTAGTTGCAGATGCGGTTGGTACACCGCCCATGAATAATAGCTACATGACAGCTATCCTTATCTACTCTAGTTCGTGGCTCAGTCAGTATGCCACCTTAGTTAGTTGAGTTTGGTTTGAGACCCATATATAGGGTTCTTCTATTTCTTTGTATTAGAGTTCTTTTTGGCTTACACAACTAAGAAGAGGAAAACTGTTTTCAACCTTCACCTCTGTGTGTATTCCCCCATTGTGCAAGCAAGAAACCTACAAGTGAGACTCCTTCCTTCTCTCCCACAATCTTGACATGGTATCAGAGCCTTGTTCGTGGTAAGGAGCTCAAGAAAGCAAGCCAAGCTCGCGGTGTTCTGGTAAGAGGAGCAGTGTTGCTTTCATTTTCTGTTTTGGGAGCAGATCTCTGCAGCAGGTAGCACAGCCGAAAATTGCAAGAGTGCATTGTCTCAGGTTGAGACGCCCTTCGCAGTGAAGCAAGAGGGCAGTATATGCTGCGGGATAGGGCGGGGCCTGTTTTGGAGGCATAAGTTTTCTGCACGCACTCAGGAAAAGGCCCAGTTTTGTGCTGTGCAGCCACTGTTCTACAGGTCGGTGAAAAGTTACTGTAGAAATTGCATCGTATGCCTGTGCGCAGAGACATTGGGAGTTACAGAATCATCCCTATTGCCTGTTGATGCAAAATCGTCACTAGGAAGTGACTGTGTGGTCAAATACCACTTTCGTCAGTTTTGCAGATTTGCCCTTGTGAGGCTGAAGTTGTGTTCTTTGCAGTGACAGAATTTTTTGCATTATTCTGTAATGGCGTCTGATTCTCTTTCACATATTGTCACTGAAAAGCTTAACAAGAACAACTTCCAAGCATGGATGTTTAGAATGACGAATTTCCTTATGGGAAAAGGATATTGGGAATTTGTTGCAGGAAATGAAGAAGAACCAGTTCTTCCTGATGTTCCCAATCAACAGCAAATGCAGGCATTTAAAGCATGGCATGAGAGAGCCAGAAAAGTTATGTATTGGCTGTCTATCAGCATTTCAGACTCTATGATTGTGCATATTCAGGATGCAAGTACGCCAAAGGAGACATGGGATACTTTGTCAAAAATGTATAGCACAAATACGCAAGCCAGGAAAATGCAGCTCAAGCAAGAGTTGCATAATGTGCAAAGAGAAAATATGAGCATCAATGACTACCACATGAAGGTGAAGAAGATTGCAGATGCACTTGCTTCCATTGGGTCGCCAGTGAAAGATGATGATTTAGTTTTTGTGACCTTGAATGGTCTAGGAAAGGATTATGCACAGTTCCGAACATCCATTTCCGTCCGTGAAAGATTTCCTGATTTTGAGGAGTTGATTTCTCTTCTAATTTCTGAGGAGCAGAGAAATGGTGGTGCATCTTCTTCAAGAGGAACTTCAAAAGAAGCTGTCTTCTACTCAAATGCTGGAAGAGGTAGAGGCAGAGGTAGAGGAGGCCGATTTGGAGGCCGTGGTAGAAATCAGAATATGTAGCAAACTCAAGAAAACCAGTCCTATAGAGGAGGACATGGTAACTCTAGAGGCAGGGGGAGCCAAAGAGGTCGTGGTGGATGGCAAAGAGGCCAAAATGCAAACAGTAATGTTGAATGCTACTACTGTGGTAAAATGGGTCATATGGCTAAAGACTGCTATAAAAAGCAGAATGACATCATGAATGGAAAACTGCAACAAGGGAATTATGCATCTTCTAGTAGACAGGGTGATGACAGAAATGAGCATTTGTTTATGGTGCAACACATGAACAATTCTGTGACAAGTACAGAAGAAAGCAATGATGTATGGTATGTTGACTCAAGTGCATCAAACCACATGACAGGTCATGCAGAATGGATGGAGGATGCAAGGAAAATGAAAAAACTAGGATTTGTGGAGACTAGTGATGATACTGCACATCCTATTGTGCAGATTGGAAAATTTCCTTTGTCTATGCAGGATGGGAAAAAGAAATACATGTCCGATGTATTTCATGTCCCCAATATCACCAAGAATCTGGTTTCTGTTGGTCAAATGGTTGAGCAGGGCTTGCAGGTCAGATTTAATCCTCATGGATGCTTTGTTGAGGATATGAAAAATAAAGGTCGCTTGATAGCAAAAGGAAATAAGAAGGGCAAAATGTTTACGTTGGATGCAGACATGCCTGAATTGAGTGCAGCAATGTTTGCACATGGGATGGGTGTAGTTGCAGATATTGATATCTGGCATAAACGCATTGGTCATGTTAATGTACAGCGACTTAAATCAATGCAAGCCCAAAATATTGTTGCAGGATTGCCTAAATTCAAGGTTGCAGAAATGCATAAGGTATGTGAAGCCTGCCAATTTGGAAAACAGGCAAGGAAACCATTTCCTAGACATGTTCAAGAGAGTGAGAAGCCATTGGAATTAATCCACTCTGATGTGTGGACTACTAAAGCTGCATCTCTTGGAGGCTGTCATTATTTTGTCACTTTTATTGATGACTATAGCATAAAAGTTTGGGTGTATTTTATGAAAAAGAAAAGTGAGGTTTTTGGGCATTTCAAAACTCTTAAAGCTATGGTTGAAAAAGAAACAGGCCTGCAAATAAAATGCCTAAGGTCAGATGGAGGGGGAGAGTACCTCTCAAATGAGTTTGCAAGGTTCCTGCAGGAGCATGGCATAAAGCAGCAATATTCATGTAATCATACCCCACAACAAAATGGAATTGCAGAAAGAAAAAACAGGCATATTGGAGAGGTATCTCGTGCCATGCTCAATGAAAAACACCTGCCAGATTTTTATTGGGCTGAAGCAGTTGCTACAGCAGTCTATATAATGAACAGGACTCCCACTGCAGCAATACATGGGATGACTCCAGAGGAGAGGTATACTGGTAGGAAACCAGATATTTCTCATTTGAAAATTTTTGGTTGCATTGCCTATGTACATGTGCCAGATGAGCTGAGATCCAAGTTGGATCCAAAAGCTGAGAAGTGCATCTTTATTGGTTACTCTCTGTAGCAAAAAGGGTATAGATGCTATAACCCTTCTACTCGTAAGTTTATAGTGAGCAGAGATGTTGTTTTTTATGAGATGAGTAGCTGGTATAAACCAGTAAATGTGATTGATGATGTAGATGCACAAAATGGTAATGCTTCACAGAATTCACAGCAGTAGTCACAAAATATTAGTGGACATGGAGCATCCTCTAGCAGTGGTTCACATTCTTCGCCATGGACAGGCAGATTGAGATCAGGAGAATCTTCTCAAAGCAATGCAGATAGTGGTATGCAGGTATCACGAAAAGGAAAAGAGAAGGTTGATCAGCCCATGTTTGATGTGAATGCAGGTCACTCTTATGTGGATGGTGAATCCAGTGGCTCAGAACAGAGCATTGATGATGAGTTGGGTATTCCTTCTATTGTTACACCTGGAGTAAGGAAGACTAGGGATGTTTTGAGAGCACCTGGGAGTGAACCTACTTTGCACAGGTCTACGAGAGCTAGGTATCCTGTGGATAGGCTGAAATATGATGGATTTACAGCCATTCACTATGCATATATGGTCAAAGTGATACAGGAACCAGAACCCACTTCTTTTGAGAAAGCCATGGGAAAAGAAAAATGGGAGAAAGCCATGGATGAAGAAATGGATGCCTTGGAAGCAAATGCTACATGGGAGTTAGTACCTTTGCCTAAAGGTAAGAATGCAATTGGCTGTAAGTGGGTTTATAAGGTGAAGCACAATGCAGATGGTTCTGTGAACAGATACAAGGCAAGATTAGTAGTCAAGGGGTATGCACAAACATATGGCATTGATTATGAAGAAACATTCAGTCCGGTTGCAAGGATGGCAACGATAAGAGCAGTCATTGCTATGGCTGCATCAAAGGGATGGTATTTACATCAGATGGATGTAAAGAATGCCTTCTTGCATGGTGATTTGCAAGAAGAGGTCTATATGGAGCAGCCACCAGGTTATGTGCATGCTGTTCATCCTGAGTTTGTTTGCAGGTTGAAGAAAGCCTTGTATGGCTTGAAGCAAGCACCTAGAGCATGGTCTGACAAGATAGGACAGTATCTTGTCACTATTGGCTTTCAGATTTCCAAGGCAGATTTCTCACTTTATGTGAGAAAAACAGAGAAAGGTATTATGCTACTTGTCATTTATGTTGATGATTTAATTATGACAAGTAACAGTGATGAAGATATCCTTCATGTGAAAATGCTATTGAAGCAGAAGTTTGAGATGAAGGATTTGGGAGAGCTGCGTTATTTCTTGGGCATTGAGGTGATTATATCACCAAGTGGGATACAGCTCCTGCAGAGGCAGTATGGATCGGACATGCTGTCCAAATATGGGATGACAGGCTATAAGCCTATTTCACTTCCTTTGGAGCAAAATGTGAAGCTGAGCACAGATGCAAGTGAGCTTCTGGAAGACCCTACTATGTACAGATGCATAGTAGGAAGTTTGATTTATATGACTATTACCAGGCCAGATTTGAGCTATGCTGTTGGATTAGTAAGTCAGTTTATGCAGGCTCCAAGGAAATCGCATTTGGATGCGGCTAGACACATACTCAGGTATGTGAAGTCCACATTGCAGTATGGACTATTTTATGAGACTGGGGTTCAGATACAGCTGCATGGATACACTGATGTTGATTAGGCTGGTAGTATTTCTGATAGACGATCTACCAGTGGATATGTGTTCTCTTTTGGGAGTGCTGCAGTCACTTGGAGCAGCAAGAAACAGCCTACAGTTGCCTTGTCGAGCACAGAGGCCGAGTACAGGGGTGCAGCAATGGCTGCATGTGAGGTAGCTTGGTTACATAAGCTACTTTATGATATGCATCAGCCTACAGATGGGCCAGTTGTCATTTACTGTGACAACATGAGTAGTATACACTTGGCAAATAACCCAGTCTATCATGCCGGAACAAAGCACATTGAGGTGCATTATCACTATGTGCGGGAGAGGGTTTTACTAGGTCTTATTGATCTAGTTTATGTCAGCACAGAGGATCAGGTAGCTGACATATTTATGAACGCATTGGGCGCAAAGAAGCTGCGCAAGTTCAGAGACCTGCTTGGTGTGCAGGAATTGGGATTGAGCTCGAGGGGGAGTATTGAGATATCAAGCTCCACTCGTGATATGCCAGGGTGACCGTTGTGCATTTATGTCACTGACGTGTTAGTTGCAGATGCGGTTGGTACACCGCCCATGAATAATAGCTACATGACAGCTATCCTTATCTACTCTAGTTCGTGGCTCAGTCAGTATGCCACCTTAGTTAGTTGAGTTTGGTTTGAGACCCATATATAGGGTTCTTCTATTTCTTTGTATTAGAGTTCTTTTTGGCTTACACAACTAAGAAGAGGAAAACTGTTTTCAGCCTCCACCTCTGTGTGTATTCCCCCATTGTGCAAGCAAGAAAGCTACAAGTGAGACTCCTTCCTTCTCTCCCACAATCTTGACAGACTGGCCATGTAAAAAAAGGGGATAAGGGGATGACCGCCCAAAAGGGATTTAGGGTTTTGTATATAAAGTTGAAAAGTGAATGAGAACCTGATTCTTGTGTGTGACAAAAAGCTTCTTCTTCTTCTTCTTTCCTTCTTGCTTGTGCTTGAGAGAGGGAGTGAGTGTGAGGGAGTGAGTGTGTGAGAGTGAGGGATCGAGGAGAAGAAGCTCCCCATCTCCTCTCTTTATCTTCTTCTCTTCTCTATTCTTCTCTTGTCTCGTGCGGCTATAGAGGATGGAGCTCATTGGAGAGGGATTGAGCTTGCCTCAAGGATCGTGGAGCTACCGGTATGCAGGAGAGGAGGGTACTCTATCGGGCATCAAGGTAAGCTCACTACACCCCATAGGTAGGGAGGGTGGGTCGACTATGTGAGATGTAGCCATGGCCGCTAGGCTTGAAATGCTTGATCAATAAGCGGTCTGTAGGTCTTGGGGGTTGAGCTTGAAGCTCCCTTCAATTACGCAACAAACCCTAGTTCAAATGAATACGTAGGGTTTTGTTGTAGGGAAGCCAATGTCCCAAATTGCAATCAAAATTGCAAGGATACTCCTTCATTCAAAAGAATGAGGAATTTAAATTAGGTTATCTCGAGACATCTCGGATGATAACAGGGATAAATCCGAAACTAGATGCTATCGCATCAAATTGGAATTTCCTTGGGCAGAGAGAACAAAGAATTGTCTGGTACATATTGTACACTTCTGCTTGTGTTTGTACTTAGGAACACATGTTTGGAAAATGAGTCATCAAACAAAGGAATTGATAAGAAGAAAATCTTTCAAATTGGATTCAGGTTGAAACATAGGGAAAGGGGTGTTGAGCACCCCCAGCTAGCCGCCAACCCTATCCAAGGGGGTTTTTGATAGCCACGTCAGGAATGTGACCGAACCCATCGTGAGAGGTCTCTCCATAGAAACATATGTTCGTAGGAGGATGCTCGGGTACTGGGGAGGGGGGGTTGCTTCCTTATCCCTTGACACAGATAAATGTAACTTTTTCCAATAGCCTATAAATACCCCCTTTTGTATTATCATTTTAGAAGAATGCAATCAAAGAGCAATTCACTAGCAATATATGGTCTTCTCATCTGAAGCTTTCAAAGTCTGTCTCACCCTTGCAACCTAAGCACCTTCCATCCTATCGCTCACTCATGTCACGTTGATAGCATCCAATGTCATGAAGACAATCCCAATCAATCTCTAACGAGCCAAAGCAAGACCAAAATAAGCTCCAGAATACCCAAAGTCAAGCCCAAACAAAGCTCTAGTAGAATTCAAGTCCAAACAATGTAACTAGCATGTGTAGGTAACATAAGCATCAAGCATGTACCAACAGGTCATACATAGACTATAGGTATAACCTCTGTCACAAAGCATGCTAGTGTAGACCAATGTCAAGTAAATGCCAACCAATATGGAGCTCAAACAAGGCTCAAAATATATTTTGGAACCATCCAAAGCATTTACCAACTTTCATTTGCATCTTAATAGTCATACGAAACACTCGAGAAGCACCCATGACCAATAGGCAAAGCATAAAGTGAGTAAATAAGCTTCAACCCTAGAGTGTATAGCAGTGATTTACTATGTAAAACTAAGTATTTTAGGTACTAAATCAACTCCAAATAATGGCCAATCAATAGGCATGCATTCCCCAAACATTCGAGGACCATTCATGACCAATCGAGCATCAAATGTCAATGCCAACCAAGCTGTAGCATCAAATGTTAGTGTAACACTATTTATAACAGCATGTGGATTGTTATGATAGTCCCAAAACAGTGCTTAATCAGACCTAAATCTATACCAATGATAAACCATCAATGCCAAGCATCAAGGGGGTGTTCCCAAGTGCCAAATGAAGCATTTTCAAGCTGCCAATGAGTGCCAAGGGAGGGATGAAGTAAAAAATGATTTTTTTTTGCAGGTCTTCAAGTTGGCCCAAATTGATCTAAGGCATGTGGAAGGGCTAGGCAAGGAGTAAAGGACTCCTAGGAGCTCCCTCTTAAAGGGCAAAGTCGCCAGTAGAGTGTAGGCATCACAAGAAGCAAGAGGACATGGCTGCCTTGCTTCACAAAACCTGTGGACTGAAGTAAAATAGCAAAAGAGAGCTCCAATACCTATAAAGGAATGCCCTGAGGGTGCCCAAATGGGCCACGTAGGTGCTCGGGAAGCCAAGGAGTGATCAGAGCTCAAAGAAGTCAAATATATGGCTACCAAGAGTGAGAACCAATGGTGTAGGGATTCGACAAATGCTGAAGGAGTCACAAACCAAGCTCGAATGCTCAAGCAACCATGCTTTGATACCAGTTAAAAGGTGAGAAGGATTGAAGCTTGCACATGAGAGCTATGGTGGGAGAGCAAGAGCAAGAGAGAGAGAGAGAGAAGAGAGAGAGAGAGAGAGAGAGAGAGAGAGAGAGAGAGAGAGAGAGAGAGAGAGAGAGAGAGAGAGAGAGAGAGAGACTCACAATGTGGGAACTCCAACAGTTAATGTGTGACTGGCCTTCCCTTTATTCATCTGCCACTAAAAGAATAAAGAATAAAGTGATGGTGACTGGCGCCCGCCTGCCTGCAGTGTGCAGGTGCGGGTAATGTTAGTGTAGTAATACTATGGTCACACCCATTTGCTCTAGATATGATTTTCCAATGGGTGGAAGAAAAAATCTTAACTTATATGTCCAAGAACCAAATCTAATTAGTTGTTGAATGCAAAAGGTCATCCATCAGTGAATGGGAAACATTAATCCTCTAAGGCCTATGTTAATATTCCCTTTTTCACAAGGATTGACAAGGAAATTAGAGGTGTAAATAAACCCCACTCCTCCTGCTTGCACTAAGTGTGCCTATGTGAGGAGCAAGGGGAAGTGGGGTCTCCTTAACCCCACTCCACTTGAGTGTGACTAGGCTCTTAGGTTTTATTTGATTGACATGTTTCACATGCTTTCATCTGTGTATATGTGTTTATTTGTTCATATAGGAAATCTCCTGAAGATAGGTGATCAATAACAATCTCACACTCATTGAGACACTTGCTCCTGGTTCAACCCTTCATCAAATGTTGTTCTTCTAACTTGTGTAGAAGTTGTATGAAGATTCTCATGTTATGTTAGAAACAATCATTTCTATTTAGCAATAACTGTAACTCATCATATATATGTTGCTAGAACAGCATGATTCATGGATGTGATCTTATCTACTCCATTGTGGCATTCATCAATTGTCTTATGCTCTCATGAACGCATCATCCTTCCACTATTTAAATTACAATGTTTTAAACTAATAAAGTGAGTAATATTTTTTTACTTATTACTATATAATAAAGCACATACTCTCTCTCTCTCTCTCTCTCTCTCTCTCTCTCTCTCTCTCTCTCTCTCTCTCTCTCTCTCTCTCTCCTGCTATTTTGTGAGTTTTCATGGTTATCAAAAAAACTATTTTCATAGCATGGTTGTTCAAGCATTTTAATACATCTAATTGGGGCATATTTGAACATTATATGGCTTTAGTGTTTAGACAAGTGAAAAAAACACATAATTTTCTTTAAATTTTTCATTAATCTAAAAAGTTACTTGCCAACCAAATTTCTTTGAATTTTTCATTAATCCAAAAAATTAATTGCCAACTTATTAGTCCTACTCTCACTCATTTACTCATACTCTATCACCCTCTCACTAGATCTAAAAGTGCCTAAGAATAAATATGTGTGTTTGTATCAACATGAACAACCATGAGACTAGACCTAAACCTGTTGAGAGGTGGCATATTTTATTATCACAAGAGGATGATGGCCTTAAACTATTCTTACTTATGTTTATTGTCAAGGGGACAATGACCTTGGGGATGATGAGTGGAGAGTTTTAATGCAATTTTCTTTGTATTAAAATCAAAAGTAAAGTAAGTATAACATCATCAAAGATGCAAAAGGCCTAGGCCATGGATTTGAGCTTCTTGCAAAACAATATGAAGATCCAATGCTTGGATTTCAAGTTCATCAAAATAGTCAATGTTTTTTGTTTTTAAGTCCTCCATAGATTCAATAGGGGGCTTTCTTAAGCCATTTTTGAGAGCAAACTAATAAGCTTCCAAGATGAAGTCTCCAGAGTGTGTTGATCACCAAAGAGGGCTACAATAAATAAAACCAAAATCAGACCTAAGATAAGCTTTCCCAAGCCATTGGTTAACCTTGGCCCTTGGTCCACATTGGAGAGCAGAGTGAGGACAATCCCACTTCAGCTCTTTTATAAAACATGCACATGCATGGATTCTTTTGGCCAACTCGGACATGAGTAGGAGCTTCTTTTGTGAGGGGCCTCCATCATAGAAATTTGAGCCTAAAGGAGAGGGATGCTTTCCACAATCTCTTTAGCACTTGCTCAAACCACTATGTCTTGCATGCAGATAGATCAAATTGAGCCACCACCCCATCTAAAGGTATTGACACTTGTTAGTGAGTACTTGAGTGATCCCATGATAATACCATTAATTGATTGAGTTGTTTGCATATATTTAGGAGTTTAACATGTACTCATTTAATCAATACCTTCAAGGGGATTTACTATTATATTTTGGTAATCTATGATGGAGTTTTAGCATTATTGTTTTCATTTCCAAGGTTATTGGCCTCACCTACATTGAAATAAGGCAAACCAACTAGAAATTATCTATAAAAAGGCCCTTCTAACTTAGAATAATAATATGTTAGCAAATAGTATAAAATTTCAATGGTATGCAATTATTTGTACTATTTGAAATTAGCATGACCAAGAAATCTCAAGTCACATAAGATATTAGCAATCTCCATTTTATGGAATATTTTCTCACACATGTAAAAGAACCAATTTTGGGTTAAAAATGCTAATATCATTAAACAATGCAAATTTGGGTAAAAGCCCATTGTTATTCGTGGGATGAGATTATATCCAATCTTGTGTTGTGCAAACTTCTCTCTTTTGAGTGTTTAGTCTATTTTTGTATTTTGATAAAGAGAAGTGAGAAAATGACTATTTTGTGTGTTCTTAGATTTTTTTTCCATTTATTGTGCACAGTAGCAATCTAATTGAGCAAGGTAATTTTTTGTACACATGTGATTTTCTTGTGTTTCATTTAGTGATTGCATGTGCATGACTACGGTTCTGCATAGGCACATGTCCATGTGATGGTACCAACATGTCAATGCATGCACATTTATATGAGGGTGAGCAAGTGCTTGTTGATGATTGTGAGACTCCCTCTAGATTATTTATCTTAGTAACACACTTTAAGGAAATACTCGCAAGGTAACTTATGAACATTAGAATGTAACCATTACAAGAAACTTGCAACACTACAGACACTTTAAGGGAATTCTTGCAAGGTAAATTATGAACATTAGAATGTAACCATTACAACAATTTGAATATAAATAAATTGCATGATTACAAGTAGATACAAACTATTAACATCATAGAAACTGATAAATGAAATCCATGAAGATAAAAATGCAAGAGTTGGAAGGGTCCATCATGTTCATGCATAGTTGACTAGGAACCTAGTAAGTGAGAACTAAAATGGAGTTCCTATGGTGCAATTTTGTCAAAGGATAGACCCAATTGCTATCAATGTCACTAACCCTTACAGAGTTACCATATTGGATTCCATTGAGAAGATGTTAATCAAGGGAGGAGATGAAAGGTATGTAGCACTTTGATAGCTTTCAACTATGAAACTAGTGTGTAGGAACAAATAGGAGGGCAAGCATTTGTATTTATAGGATGCAGTAGCATAAGGAAGTGCCTCAAAAGTTATGGAGGGGGAGTCACCCAATATAGGGTACATAGCCAAGTAGTAAAGTCAAGATAGCTTGACTAAAAAGGCTTTTAAACACTTAGTCATTATAAGGCAAGGGAATGAGGGGCAAAGTCACTATCCAAGCCTAGGATGGAAAGGTGAAAGCAAGGAAGGTGGAGGAATAATTCTATAGTAGAAGAGAAGAGAGAGGGAGTTAAGTGGTCCTAATGCATGATTAGTGCTTCCAATATTTTAAAAATATTACATCATTACATTGTACAAGGAAAGTAGAGAGAAAAATATTCTAGGAGAGTGAAGAAAAGCAAGGCATTATCTACTATAAAAGCAATAGTAAATTCAAGAAAAAGATAAGTTGTATAAAAATAGACCAAATACAACAAGTCCATTCAAGTGTGAATGCCAAGGATTGAGGTGCCTTCAAGTCCAAATTTCAAGCAAGAAGGAATTAAGACCCATCTTCTGTAGTCCAAAAACATGGACCACCACACATAGGCAGTCGTACAAGCTAGCATATTCCAAAAGATGATACACTTGTGTGATCGGACTTGCCAGCACTAACCACATAAATGCTAGGTTGGAGATATAACTATATTGTAGTTAGTTACTTATTAAATGTGGCAAATGGAGCATGTATCATATTGGATTGTAGCTAAGATATATTTGAGTAGATAGAAAACTACATACATTAGAGTGATTGAGGGCGAATGAAGAGTGTAGAGTGTAGTTGGGTTTGAAAAAAGAGGGAGAGTGTGTGTATTTAAGGGCAAAACAAATAGTAACACGGTGTGTACTAGGGATAAGAACCAAGGATTTCAAAATAGAGAATGATAAGTTTTGGAGAAATATAGATTAATTTCAGACGATAATGTAATAAGAACAAGCAAGATACCATTTAGAAGTGTGCAATAGTATGCCATGATCATCACAAATTGTGTGGTTGATGATGTGAAATAGATAACTTAATAGAGCTTAATCAATGGAGTAAGGGAAGCCCATCATACTCATCATGGGGCTCATGAAGAGCCCTTGAGTACGACAACATAGAATTGGTGGGAGACTCCCGATGGGGTAGTTAGGTATGCCCATGGCCTATGGAAGGAGGCCTTACAGAGCATGGAGTATCCAATATGAGGGTGAAAGGTGGATATACAACAAAGAGGTTGAAAATACATCCATTTCAAAAGTCATAGCATAGTTAAGAGGCTATGCACATGTTTGTGGAGAAAAGGGGTTGAAGCAAGAAGTAAGCTCATTTTATACGGACCTAAACCCTAGTGGCATGTTAGAAAAAGGGAGGAATCCAAGGCATGCTCTAGCACCTTTTACAATGTTTTTCTTTTAAGCATAGTGTCCTTTAGAAAGGACTCCCACATTATAATAGGGAAATCAAAAGGTCATGTAGGGATGATGAGAAGGGAATCCTATACATTTAAAAAAATATTAATAGCATTTCATAAGCTAAAGAGTGTATACCTGCTACTAAACCCATACCTGCCAAGGAAGTTGAATGGGTGGTAGTATCCAAGGGACTACCACCCATTTAAGGATGGGGGCCTGAGGTATACAACAATCCTACATATGAAGCAATGAATGTAGTAGATGTAAATCCATTTTCAAGAGTTGATGCTCCTGCGTAAGGTAAGCATGGATGAGTCTCCACATTCGAACCTTTTCGAATTTAAGAAGTAACACAAGCTACATCATTATTGGAATAGAGGATAGGTCCTTCTAGGGATAGTATGACCTTGTGTGTCTAAGAGCTTGGGTGATTGCCATAAGGATGGATGTAATTAATGCATTTGAAGAGAAGGAGTTCCCTTTTATCAAATAATTGAATGATGAAGTGGTGATTATTGTAAAGAAATTCCATATTTAAGGAAGGTACTAGATTGTGAAACAAAGTGACAAGTGTCAAGGAACAAGGAAGACAAGTGTCAAGGAAGGCAAAGGAGTTGTCCCTTAGATCAAATTCCGTGGGAACTTACCTATAGATTGAAAAGATTGAATTCCATGAGTGTGTATGTGTGTGTGTCTTGCTCAAGTGGGTGTGTGCAAATTTGTAAATGCATGCAAATGGGAGTGTACTAGAATGCATATGTATTCAAGTGGGTGTTTGAGTGAGTTTAAGTTGCATGCTATGTGTGACTTTAGTGAACACTAGTGGACTTGAATTATTTGACAATAACTTGTACACTAAACATGTGTCACTCAAGCCACAAAAGCTCCATAGACTATTGCTATATCCTCCCCAACATACATAACCCTCTTCCCCCTTCTATTTTCTATATATTTTTTCACTTAGTGGGGCCAGTTTTCCCTTTCTCCGTCACCCCCTCTTGTAATCTCAACCCTCTTCAAAATATGTCCTTCATTGTACTCTTGGTTGGAAATGTAGAATGTTGGAGGAAGTGTTTGCAAATAATAGAAGGAAATCTCTATGCAAAGAGGGAAGGAGAGAAGACTCAAAAAGCTATAAACATTCATAGACTTTTCTCAAAAGTTAAACCGAACAAAGTAATGTCATCAAGCTTCTTTATGTATCGACTCTTTAATGTTCTAAAGCTATTACTTTGACCAAAAGCACTTCGGTTAGTAGGTAGCAATTAGGTTTGTGTGTTTCAATTTTTCATCCACCATAGTCTGTATGTTTGTGTTTTTATTTTTTTATCCACCACAGTCTTTACTTGGACCAAAAGAAATTCATTATTAGTAGATGGCAATTATGTTTGTGTGTTTCATTTTTTATCCACCATATTGTTTATGTCTTAAATCTCCAATATTATAGAGCTAACTAGTTTGGTTGGAACCACTTCATGCCAACTAGAAATTATGTTTGAGCATTTTATTTTCTATTCACCATAGTGTAAATGACTATGAGACTAAACCTAAATTTATGTACATGAGTCCTATTTCAATTAATGTGACTACTTGTGCTTAACTATGTCATTATAAGGGTGCACATGTCTAGGTGTCTAATTAAATCATTGTGTGAATGCATGTGTGTGGTATTTACATGAGCATAAGCAAGTGTATTGTCAATAAGTCCTAGACTATCTCTAAATTATCTACTATACAGAGATTTACTATGAAAAAATACTAAATCTCAAATGAACATGTATGGACAATAATTAATGAAATGAACATATATACGCAATTTACTAATAATACCCACACATGAAAGTATTTGAACATGTGCATCAATGCAAACATAAATGTGGTATTTGTGGAACTTTGTCTCTTGTTACCCTATGCTCTCTCTCTCTAGCTACCCATCTATGTGCACACACACGCACACACACACACACACACACACACACACACACGTATACATGTACATGTATGTACACCTCTTTCTCTCTCTTTACACACACACATATGTATGTATGTACACACACATACATCCCTACCATATGACCTACATAAGTTAGATTTAGGCATGTGTGCACAAAAGGATGGTGGCCTTAAATGGTCCTCTCCTATGCACATTGTTAATGGATGGACGACCTTAAATTGTTCTCCCTAGCCATCAAGGACATTCTCAAGAGGATGATGGGCTTAAGCCTTAGATGGTTCTCCTTTGAGTGGAGAGTTATTGGAGACCTATGTCATTTTTGGTTGTTGACAATCAGTAATGTGTACATGGGTGATAGTGGGTGATTCTATAGTAATACAAATTAGGAAGAAGATACATCTACATACATTTCATAGTTTTATGTATACTTGTTTAGTTATTTAGTTTATACTTAATTTGATTTCTACTTTACATTTATATTTTTTAGCATGTTGAAATGGACCTATTTGTTATTGATTCTCATACTAATGTGAATTTGTAATAGATATAGTTGATTTGTAAGGCATAATTGATCTAATTGTTGAGGCAAGCATTGGATACAAGTGGTTTCTACTCCAAATGACTTTCTATCATCTTTCACCAATTAATTATGGTGATCAAGATTTGTTATTCTCATTTGCAAGGTTATTAGTGTTTGTAGACCTAAGTGAGGCTAGCTAACTAGAAATTATATTCAAAGTATCCCGCGAACTTTACAAAAATAGTACAAATCTTACTAATGGTATACTTTCAATGGCTTTAAACTATCATAATTATTTGAAAAATAATAGTGTCAATAATTCTTAAGCCACATAAAAATTTATGATACCCCACTATGGAATATGGCAATGTGCATGTAAAAGAGCCAAATTTGGGTGAAAACAATAATCCATCCCACTCTTCATTTTTAGAGAGAGAGAAAATATGATTTTAGTGTTTCCTTTGATCTTCTTTCATTCATAGGTAGAAGATAGCAATCTAGTTTATGCAACATTATTTACATACATTTTTTACTCTTCCTTCTTGTTCTTCCACAGGCTTCTAATTCTATTCTTCCATAGGGTCTTCAGATGTTGTGTGAAGGAGATTCTTGCAATCTTGCATCCTTTTAGGAAAAAAAGTTATATAGGTACAAATTAGTTAGTTACACGCTACTTAGGAAGATATATAATTGACTACTTTTTGGGACTTGGTCCTTGTAGCATCACTTAGATGTGATTATGCACATTTATCAGTAATGTTAATTTTGATTCTCATTAAAAACATGATTTACGTAAATTTATGAATATATATTCCAATTGGTAGGTGTAATCCAATCATAACAATGGCTTAGGAAGAACAAACACATCATTATGAGTTGTAGGTGTTAATGATTCAACATTGATTGCTATTATGTCATATCAAGGATAGTTCATAAACTTGTGTAGAAGACAAAGAAGACATGTTTGCTAAGTTGGATGCATTGGTAGCTACAATAATAAAAGACTAGCATTCCGCGCACACTTCGGGCGCACACAGAACGCTAGGCCGCTTAAGCGACAAGCGAAGTTGCCATGAGATATTGCCGTGCTATTGCACGGCAACTTCGCTCAACAATCCATTTCTCATCTTTTTCCTCTCTCTCTCTCCCCCAAATTCCCTATGTCTAATTTTTCTTCTCTCTCTCTCTCTCTCTCTCTCTCTCTCTCTCTTTCTTTGCCTTCTATTTTAGTTTATTTCTTCTTTTCTCCTGGTTCTCTCTCTCTCTCTCTCTCTCTCTCTCTCTCTCTCTCTCCCCTTTTATTCTCCCCTCTCTTTTCCTTCTCTCTCCCTCTCCTCTTTTTTCCTTTTTTTTCTTCTTCTTCTCTCTCTCTCTCTCTTCATTCTCTTTTTAAAAATTTTCTTCTCTGTCTCTCTCTTTTCTTCTCTTTGCACTTTTCTTCTCTCTCTCTCTCTCTCCCTTTATTCTCCCCCCTCTCTCCTCTCTTTTCCTTCTCTCTCCCTCTCCTTTTTTTTCCTTTTTTTCTTCTTCTCTCTCTCTCTCTTCATTCTCTTTTTAAAAATTTTCTTTTCTCTCTCTCTCTCTTCTTTTCTTCTCTCTCTCTCTCTCTCTCTCCTCTTTTCCTTCTCTCTTTCTCCTCTATTTTTTATTCTCTCTTTTTAAATTTTATATTTTCTCTCTCTATAATTCTCTCTACATGTTCTCTCTCTCTTCTTCTTCTTCTTTCACTTTCTCCCCCCCAGTCTCTCTTAAAGTATGTAAATTTTATCTTTTTCCTATATATAATTCACTCTTTACATTTATATTCTCTCTCTTCTTCTCCTCTCTCTCTCTCTCTTTCTTTCTCTCTCTCTCAAAAAATATTTAAATTTTAAAAATAATTTTCTCTTTTCTCTTTTTCCCCATCTTTCTTCCTCTTTTCCTCTTTCTTCTTCTTATTCTTCTTCTTCTCTCTCTCTCTCTCTCTCTCCCTCTCTTCTTCTTTCCTTCTCTCTCCTCTTTTTTTCTTTTTTTCTTCTCTTTAATTTTTTTATTTTCTCTTTCTTTTAAATTTTATCTTTCCTCTCTCTATAATTCTCTATGTGTTCAAATTCTCTCTCTTCTTATTTTCTCCCTCTCATTTTCTTCTCTCTGTCTATGTCCCCCCTCTCTCCTCTCTCCTCTCTTTTCCTTTTTTCTTTCTCTCTCTCTTAAATTTTATATTTCCTCTCTCTATAATTCTCTTTCTCTCTATTCCCCCTCTCTCTCCCTCCCTCTCCTCTTCTTTATTTTTTGCCCTTTGTATATTTATCTCTCTCTCTCTCTCTTCTTATTTTAATTAAAAAGAAAGTTTCTCTTTTTTTCTTTTCTTTTTCTTTTCTCTTTCTTTTAAATTTTATCTTTCCTTTCTCTATAATTCTCTCTCTATGTTCAAATTATTTCTCTATAATTATCTCTCTATAATTCTTCTTCTTATTTTCTCTCTCTCATTTTCTTCTCTCTGTCTCTCTCCCCTCTCTCTCCTCTCTTTTCCTTTTTTCTTTTCTTCTCTCTTTCTCTCTCTTAAATTTTATATTTTCTCTCTCTATAATTCTATTTCTTTCTTTTAAAGTTTATCTTTCCTCTCTCTATAATTCTCTCACTATGTTCAAATTCTTTCACTACATCTTATTTTCTCTCTCTCATTTTCTTCTCTCTGTCTCTCTCCTCTCTTTTCCTTTTTTCTTTTCCTCTCTCTCTCTCAAATTTTATATTTCCTCTCTCTATAATTCACTTTCTCTCTGTTCCCCCTCTCTCTCCCGCCCTCTCTCTTCTCTCCTTTTTTTTGCTCTCTCTCTCTCCTTATTTTAATTAAACAAAACATTAACATTAAAAAGTTTAATCTAACAGAGAGAGAGAGAGAGAGAGAGAGAGAGAGAGAACCTAAGCCCTACGCATGAGAGAGAGGGGGGAGGGGGAGAAGAAAAATGTTTAATTAAAAAAAGGTTGTTCTCTTTCCTCTTTCTCCCCCTTCTCTCTCCGTCTTCTTCTTCTTCTTCTTCTTCTTCTTCTCTCTCTCTCTCTCTCTCTCTCTCTCTCTCTCTCTCTCTCTCTCTCTCTCTCATTCTATCTTCTTCTCAAAGTGTGTGAATAACTATGTTCGAAAAACTTTAAATTAAAAAAATCTTTTAAAATATTTAATTGAAAAAATTAAATTAAACAATTGAATCTAACTGGGAGAGAGAGAGAAAATTTGATTTAAAAAGAAGTTGGATTTAATTAAAGGAGAGAGAGAGAGAGAGAGAGAGAGAGAGAGAGAGAGAGAGAGAACCTAGGCCCTACACATGAGAGAGAGAGGGGGGAGGGGGGAAGAATTTAATTAAAAAGGGGATGGGAAAAAGAAAGAGAGAGATTATAAGTGAGAAAGAGGGGAAGGGGTTTTAATTTTAAAAAGGGAGGGGGGGGGGGGGGGGGGGGGGGGGGGGGAGGAGGGGGAGGAAGGCTTGAATGAAAAAAGGGCAGGGGAAGTAAAAATGAGATATTGCACGTGAGAAAGAGAGGAGGGGAGGGGGTTTTGATTGAAAAAGGGAGGTTTGGAAAAGGGGGTAGGTTCGGAAGCCCTTTGGATGTTCGAGGCTTTCCGAACCTATAGCTAAAATAATATAGTAATAAGATGAAGAGCACAAATAGGAGGTGGAGAGGAATTCAAAGGTTCTTATATAGTTAGTTCAATAATTGTATAGGGCATAAAGGACTTGCTAGTCTTATTCATGTGGTTTTGCATTGCAAAAGAAAGAGGGCTTGAATGGGCAACTAATTCTCTCTCTCTCTCTCTCTCTCTCTCTCTCTCTCTCTCTATCAATCAATGTGAAGCTATCCTTGATAATGAGTGTAGTGAGGAGTCTCCCAAATATCGATATAGATACATATGAAGATTGTAAACGGTAAAGACTATAGTGTACTTGCAAAAGAAATAAAATCTTTACTTTAGCATCACTAGGATGTAATATTCTCATAGCAACAAATAAATCTATCTCATGGTTTTGTTCCATTGGCACGGCTCATGGGTCGATTATATATTGTTGAGCAACCATGCCGTCATTAAATTATCTTGGAGATTCCTATAGAAAAGGTCTGATTATGCTCGTAATTATAGGCAACTTCACATAAACATTAAACCTTAGTAATAGGAGAGAGAGAATAACATAATATATGAGGAACTAACTATGCCAAAAAAAAAACACAAATTCAGTCAATATAGCCCTCATTTGGTTTACTTATTAGTCTATATGTCTATTTGATGCAAAACCTTAGATTATGCTTGCAACAACTTTAGATAAACTCAAATAGGCATTAAACCTTAGGTAGGAGAGGGAGAATAACATAATACATGAGAAAGGAATTAACTACAATATTTATGCTATATATTTTCTAAAGGGCCTGAATTTGACCAATTTGGCATGGAAGGGTCATAGGGTTGGTGCCACGATGTATAGAAGGTCAAATCTTCTTCTACTCCACTCCCCCATGCTTTGGACCTCTTTCTAATTGAGTTAACTTAGAGATAATAGCCCCTAATTTTCCATATCAATTTTGGACTAAAAAGAGAAGATAAAGAAAGCTTGTCACGTCATTAGTGATGAGCAATCCACAGTAGATTAGTGAAGTGGGAAAAAAATCCCTATCCTCTAGATTTGGAGTTAACCAATCTTAGATGAGTTCTATGTGGTTTATTGGTCCAAAACAACCTCTACACTAAGAAATAGGGTTAAAAAGAGGTCATGGCCCCACGTATAAAGCTAGGGGCAACCCCCATGCCTAAACACAAAAGCTAAGAATAAACGATTATTGTTACACCCTTTTCGTAGCTCAATTACTTGCTCGTACCTTGCTAAAACTCTATCAGATTGACTCCCTAATCTAGTTGTCTTGAGCAAACAAGAAGGGAATCTAGTTATCCCTCTCCTTAGCTATTTAATTCCTTGTTTTGCATGTACTTCCAACAATGGTATTGGCTAGAAATAATCCCTATTTCAACCTCTAATCCTATAGATTCACTCTACCTATATTCTACATAATTTAGCCCACTCTAGCCTTTATTGAGAGAGAGAAGTTGTGTTTTAAGAACGCTTTTGATTGATTAGAAGCTAGAAATACTATCTACATAAGCCAAAAGATCCATAGAAGTATAAGATGTTTGTACTTGGAGATAGTAAGAGCTTTTGTGACCATTAGAACTTTGCACACATTAGAGCTTGTTTAAAGAGTTGTAAGCAATATGGAACTAAAGAGACATGCATTTGGAGCGAAGCAAGCCATGGCTACCATAAGCATGGCACCTCCTCCTCCTCCATCGGCTAGTTAAGTGCCTCCTATAAACTAGAGTTCAAATAAGAAGCAACTCAATTGGCTTAAAGCTATGGTATTGCGTACTTAAAATCTTGGTTGTTTTCCAACAATAGTTGATGAATCTCACGGAAAGACTTGTTTACGAAAATGATTATTCTCTTCAAAACAATGATTTTTCCTTAGAAAGGATATATAAATCATACTGATTGCTTGTTCATTTTCCAACACAAAATATCGATTGGAAAGTTTTGTATAGATGGTAGAAATGGTTATCCCTAAGCATTTCGTTAGGCTCCTCAATAAGATTAGTGCCATAGGTGCTAAGACCAGCCCTATGGTGAGAGGTTTCTTTGCAATTGTGACCTATTTCCCATAATCATGGTGACTACTGGGGCTTTGGGGATAACAACCACGACATCAAAGAAGGGATACGTGCCTTGCAAGCCTGGAAGGTTCCGAAAGATCCTCATAATAGTTAGGGGATGGATGGTGAATACTCGGTATGGGCAATTTTGTGCCTAGTTTATTAGGCATTGATTAGTGGATGGCCAGACAATAAAATGCATTGCTCACTTGTTTGAAATAAAGAAACTATTTTCCAAATGATGGTATTCATGTTTTCATGTTTGTGCAATAAGTTACATGAATGAACCTAGTTCCTAAGTGGCTAATTAAGGAAGCTAGTTGTAAGTATACAAAATAATTATGCTAGGTTAATTAAAAAACTAAACGATGCCTTGGGTGAGTGTGTGTGTGTGGGAAGTGGATGGACTAGTTCCTTGACAGGAGTGTCATATGCAAGAGTGGACATGATAAGTGAGGTGCTTCTCGACTAGGAATCAAGTTGTTAGGGCTGATGTGTTGTGACTGACATAAGGTTCATGTCTACCCTCCCTCATCTCTCACTCTCATTGAACCAAGTGCGATGTAAGCTTGCTTTTGATCACATAAGTGATCCTTCTTAGCTCAATGTTAGATTGCTCTTAGGAACTTGCTTCAATTTCTTCATTCTTTTGTTCAATAATGCATGTATAAGTGCACAATTGTTTTCTTGCATTGTAGAATTTGATAATCTAATGGAATATAGTGAATCCTTGCTTAAAGATGTTGTAGATTGGCCTTCAAATGTCACTTTTTCCACTCTATTGGGATGCATGAAATGCACTAAATGGTCAATTTTGTACGAAGCGTGATTTGGACAATTGCGAAGCATCCCTTCATCTCATCTCATTTTTTGTACTTATTAATGAGAAGGTCCAGGTTCGATTGGATGTCTAATATTTCATGTGACAACTGGGTTTTTTGAAGCATCTTTCATTTATCTTGATTAAGCCTCAAACCATGTAAAACTTTTAAGTATGTTATATATAATATCAATGAAAAGCGACATGTGACGTCCTTAAGGAGACATACCATCTATACTATTAGTTAAGGAGAGATGGGGGACGGGTGCCACGTGGCAGCCCCCCACCTCCCTCACAAGAAGAAAAAGAGAACGTGGGGCGGGTGCCATGCGTCCAACACCCGCCCCTGGGACAAATCGTGTGTGCCTCGGCGCGAAGCGTCGGGGCGAGTCTAGGTGCGGAGCGACTAGTATGTTGTTGTAGAGATATAAAAATTCTAAAGTTTGTTTGACAGGCGAAATAGATGAAACCGGGCTGGATTAACCCTTTTCCATTCGTGACAAGGCTGGTATTTAAACAAAATTCATGGACTTATGAATTAAAAATTGAAATTGCAAATCATGAGTTCACTGTATCGAATGAATGCGAAGCATTTCGTGGTGGGGAAAAACGAGAGAGATGCAGATGACGTCATCGAGACAGGTATCCGGCCACGCTGGCAGGTGACCTGGACAAGCCGACGTGGAAAAAGGGACGGTTTTGCCGTCCCTGGCAAAAGAAAAACCGGAAATGATTGAACGAATTTCGAAAAGGACGATTTAAAAAAAGGAAAGAAAATGGCAATCGATCTCTCTCTCTCTCTCTCTCTCTCTGTCTGTCTCTGTCTCTCTCTCTGTGTCTGCGTCCGCGTGTGTCCTCTCTTCTTTCTTTTTTTTCTATATATGGTGCTGCCGGCTATAGGGATACATACACACAGGAATCTGATTCCAATTCAAAAATTCCAAGCTCTTCTCTCTTCTGCCGCACAACAGTAACGCCCTGAATCACAAGAAGAAGAAGCAGCAGCATCAGCAGAAGGAGAAGGAGAAGGAGAAGCAGAAGCAGAAGAGGAGGAGGAGGAGGAGAAGAAGATCAGAAAAAGAAGAAGAAGTAGCAGAAGAAGGAAGAAGGAGAAGAACTCTTCCCTTCCATCCTTCCATACATACATATATATATATACATATATCTCACACACACACCCTCGCTCTCTCTCTCTCCATCTCTCTCTCTCTCTCTCTCTCTCTCTCTGTGAGGCCTCTCCTTCCATTCCCCATCCTATCCTTGATCACCATCGAGGTCCCTCCCCTCCACATTCCTCCCTTCTTCCTCCCCTGATTCAGGCCGCCATTGCCTCCCTCTGCCTCGTCTCGCCGTCGTAGCCACGATCAGCTCCAGGATGCTCTAGCACATCGATTTTACGGGAAGCAGATTTGCTTCCCGGCAGAAAGACGAGGGCGCATTACTACAGGAAGCAGATTGCTTCCCTGAAGAAAGAAGGGGTCCTGTTTTGAAGCAGTACGTTTTTGTTCTCAGGCTGGCAGAATTTTAATTGCGCAGCCGTTTCGAAGCTTTGACAGAGCATTAAGGGTGGGATAAAACATGGCCGATCCTGCATTTAGAACATGGTTTAAGCTCAGGTAAAGCATGAAAGAGCTGGTGATCCGTGAATTCTCATCGGTGCGAGTGGATCTGCTTTAACTTCTTAGAGGCTGCTGCCGCATCAACTGCTCCAATCACAATGCGTTCAAGAGGACCGACCACCATATCTCCAAAGTTGTTCGTTGTGGCCTGTGTCGCATGCTTCTTGACTGGCATGCTGTTCACTAACAGGTTTGCCCTCCTGCTTTTTGCTTTCTGTTCAATCATCAAGTAACATTGAGATTGGGGCCATTAGCAACATTGGCTTGAGATTGAAAATCTTCCTTGAGCTTAAAGACTGCCATTAGAGAACTAGTTCGGGTGAAGCTATAAATTTGATCCAATATCTTCTAATGAGACAGGGAGCCTGCCAAAGACACGGATGAGGGCCAAATTGGCCAAAGGACAATAAGGCTAATGCTGTTATTATATAGGTGTAACTCGGACGCTTCATAAGAAACGACCCAAGACCCTTAAAATGGACATGGCTTCTAACATGCCCTATTGAATCAACGATAGGCATATAGAAGCACGTGTGATGCAAAAGCTGCATATGAAGGAATGGATGTGATGAATGAGTTTGAATAGATTTGAATAATGATAGGGTATAACAAAGCATAAACGCACAAGAGCACGACTAGGGTTAGGGTAACTCAGAGACAATGAACACAGTGGAAATTTGAATGAATGACTGAATACTGAATATACAATGATCATGCAAGAAACAAACTATGTAGGAATGAAAATTGTACCTTGAACTCTCGTGTCTTGAGGATTGAGGTAGATGTGTTGAGTAGGAGAGTGTGTCATACCCATGACGGATCCCAAAATGCAGCAAGGTAGGAGTGTGTGATGTTGGATTAGTGTTGGCGGACGGGCAAAGGAGAGAGAAAACTGCAAATGCAACAAGTTGATGGCGGCAAAAGTGCAGGTATGATGACGTGGTAGGTTGATGGTAGTAAAAATGCAGTTATGATGACGTGGCAGTTTGTACAGCGGCTGCTGATCACAAATGGAGTAGTTTGCCAGTTATAGACGATGTGACTGATTAGCAAATGCAGTAGAAATCGATGCAGACTGTGTGATGGAGGCTAGAAACAAACACTTGATCACAAATGCAGCAGTTTGCCAGTTGCAGATGATGTGGGTGATTAGCAAACGCAGTAGAAATCGATGCAAATTGTTTGATGGAGGCTGGAAACAGGCGCTGGATGGATGTAGACAGCAACAAGTAGCTTTGGTTGAGATGTCCTCCGTGAATGAGGTGTGGGCAGCAAAGCTAGAGGCCTTGGAACTTGCAAAAACATCTATCAAGCGCTTGTTTCCAGCCTCCATTATGTATCGTTTGATGGAAAGTTTCGAGACCTCATACCGTGCACAATTTTAAAACTCTCTCAAACCGCACATTTTCATCAAATAAGCAATTTTTGGGTTGTTTAAGTGGCTAATTCGGCATGTAGTGCTTATGTTAGCTCAACAAGTGATGCCTCACTCTAGGTCTCTCTCTTTTCGGTATATCATATCCACTTCTACCTATGATCTATCTATGTATGTTGTTGTACCGCATGTGACCGCTAGGGCCTAGCATATGCCAATTTTAGCTTGTAACCTCAAGGCTCATTTATTCATCTTATTTTGTAATGGCATGGCTATTTTGACTTTAAACATGCGTCCTATTATTTCTAGTTTTAAAAAATATTAATGTTATTTATTTCGTATTAATATTGTAATGTACCTTATAAATCTTAAGGTACCATTTAGTACTATATTTTATCGTACTGCACCGTATTATACATTTTGCTCTCACTTGACAACTATGATTGGAGCCAGTGTGAACACACTCTAGACACACTGAAAAAGAGATGCATACACCTAGATTGGGCTGAAACAGTTAAAGCTCCTCTATCTTCATCAGACTCTAACGGAGCTCACAACTAGGAGATGACAAATTGATAAAATACAGGCTAACTGTAACCAGCCTGTTCATTGGGAAGGGCGGTAGTGTACAACCAAAATAAATAAATGCTTTCACCCAATTTAACAGTCGCCCACTTTACCTGAACTTAAAGACACAGAATCAAGAAGACATACAGGAAGCTAGAATGCTCCTGTTGCAACACATACACCCTGTTGGCCCCTAAGTTAGGCGCCCCTTGCGGTATTTCTTTATTTTTAAAAAGAGAAAGTACAATGGGCTGTCTTTCACCTATTCTGGGTGAAATTTGATAGCATAACAGTACAATTACTGACCCAAATCAAGTTGACCAGAAGGGAAACTCTGCCCAAGTCTGAATCTTCTAGTTGGAGTGCAGAATTGGCCATTTCAACCTGCTGTATTTACTGGTTCAGACCTGTTCTGAAACCTGTTTACAACTCATATTGTTCCCTGTACTGTTCAGCCCACTGTAATTACTGGTTCAGACCTGTTCTGACACTTGTTCTCAGCTCATATTGTTCCCTGTACTGTTCAGCATCATCTGGGCCAAATGCCCCTTGATTTTGACATCAATTGGGCTCTGAAATAACCTCTGAACAGTCCAGAATCAGAACTGATTTAATGCTGTTTCAGACACTTGCTTGGTGAGGTTACCACCCTCACCTGTTCCTACTTGTGGGCAACAAACAATTGCTCCTGTTCCTGGAGAAAAAAAGGCTCTTGCCTCATGCAAAAACAGCATATTCCACACAGCTGTACCTGTATCAGAAGAAAGGCCCTTGATTCTGCAGCATAACCGTACTGTCAGGGAGAGAAAGAGAGAGAGTAGGAAGCAAGCTCAAGCCTCTGTGCATCATAGACAAGGTAGACCAGCTCTCAAGAGCTCTCCATCTGTAGCAATCCATCTTCCTTTCACAAAAATGAGCCCCCCATGCATTGAAACTCGTTTTTGTGCTGCCCCCTCTCTCTCTTTTGGGAATTTATGCCCAAATTGTGACACATGGCATACATGTAACAATTTTCCTGTTTAAACCTTTCGGTCTAAAATTCTCCATCCTCGGTTCAAAATTTGACCTCGGCACAGACAAAGGATTAATCCTCGTACAAAAACGAAGATAATAACGCGAACAGATTCTGGGGTCCAAAAATAGTAACTCCCTAAATTTTAGGAGTTGCTTCCATTGCATCCCCACTAGTCTTCTGACCATCTTTGTAGACTATCCAAATCTGTAATGTAGCTCAACTGAAAGTGAATTTCCACTGATGACCCCTCATGGACTAATCTCTTGAAGATTTGTCCATCTTCACTTTGAACTAGTCTCTTCCAGGCTAGTTCTTCAACACACTTGTCCATATACACTTTCACAAGTCTCTTCTAGGCTTGTTAATCTACAGTGCCATCAGTCTCTTCCAGACTTATACTGGACCTTAACTGTCCAGTCTTGACTCACTAGACATTCCTGTCCGTTTCACATACTGGCCATGCAACTCAGACGTTTAGATTTCAAGAGGGATCCTTCCAAAAAGAAAAACCAAATAAAATGTATAATAAAGAAATCAACAAAAAGGTAATAGTTGTCAGAGTCTCGTGACATACCTCCCTCTCGAAATCGCAAACGTCCTTGTTTGCATGAATGTTATACATGCTTCCAGCTAACCCAGTGAACTTACACTTGGCAGCACACATACATGCTATCAGTCAACATTTTGTACTGAACACACTGTTAACACATGTATGTTCTAACTGTGAAACATGGCACTGTGGCAGACTATCATCATGTGACTCCACATCACTGTTTCCAGATATAGTGGCCGGTACACCACAATGATATCCCCATAGTGGCAGATTCTCATTTGATGACTCCACATCACCCTAACTAGAGATCTAGTAGCCGGTACATCAAAATGATATCCCCATTGAGTCAATTCACAAAATACACACCCGATCGAGTAACCATTGTTACAACATGTATTCAATTCAATAGAAGTAAAAACTGTATTCTTGCAAGCAATACTTACTTCTTTAGCACTGAGAAAACCATATGGATACAATAAGTGTTAACCTGTACAAAATCTGTTTCTGTACATAATTTCTTTCTTAAGCAATTGTCACTTTGACAATCTATTTCAGCTTAGAGATACAAGGGGTTAAAGTAGGTTGCAAGCGAAATGCTTCAAGGTAAAGTTCCAACACATTAGGTGACTCTGCAAGTTCACCTTCGTCCATCCACTTAGCATCTATTGCTGGATAGTTCTTGAACTTAACCAAATACCTTCTAGCAACTTTGCCTTTCACTTTCCTTTCCTTGTGTGCCAATACCTGTTCTGGAACAAGAATTTCATCAAGTTCCTCAACTTCGGGCTGTTCCTCAACTGGCACATCTTCTGGCACATCACCCACATAAGGTCTAAGAAGACTTACATGGAAAGCATTATGAATCTTCCAATTGTCAGGCAATTTCAGCCTATAACTGACGTCACTAATCTTCTCCGTTACTTGAAAAGGCCCATAGTATCACATACTAAGCTTAGTGAAAAGACTTTCCTTGCCTTTCCGCTTCTTCAAGCGTGCGTTTTCAAACCGCAACAATACCCAATCACCAAGTGAAAATATCAATTCACGACAGTGATGATCAACAGCTTTCTTTTGCTTTGCTTGAGTCCTTTCAAGGGCATGCTTAACTCCAAACAGGTGCAGTGCAAAACAGGAGTGAAGTTGCTGTTTTTTGCAGGTTTTTGCTGGTTGTGAAGGAGAAATGGCTGCATTTTCAGCCTTTTGGAGCATATTTTGAGTTTTCATCCCCTCTAGTGGTTGAAATCGGTTCGGGATGAGCGGAGGAAGCCCTAGCAATTGCAGAGTTAGAGGGGGTTGCCCTTGTTTTTGTGCAAGTTATCCAGGTGACAAATGTCTTCTGAGATTGACGTGGAATTTCAGGCTATTATGGATAGTAAGGTCCCCATGTTACTTCCTTTGATTAGAGATGATGCTTGCCATCCTGGAGTCGTATGATTTGGTGGAGCTTGTAATTGAGGCTATAGACCATCCTATTGCTTGTGATGCCTTGAAGCTTTTTGCTGATGAGAAAGCCGAGTTGGTCAAGGTACATGCACATTGGGATAAATTGAATGCCCGCATTTGCTCCTTCCTTTTTCTCTCTTGCACTCTAGCTGTTTTAGCTCACATTGAGCATTTGACAATTGCTTGGGAGATATGGTTGGAATTAGACCAATTGTACAATCAGATGCGGCCTCCAGGCTGCTGGTTGGCCAGTTTTGGCCCTTTTTTGCAATATATATTAGTAGCCAGTGTGGGGCAGATTCATTCGTCCTTTTGGCAGGTTTGCACACATTCAGATTGCTGCATTCTTCTTTGTCTTCAGCGAGGACTGCTGACTGCACACTTCGTCTCCGTTGCTGTCAATGTCACTGTCACAGGTGCTGTCATCATTCTTCAGCCTAGTTTGGTGCCCTCACTGACGCCTTGGGCTGTGTGCAGGGATTCCTCATTGTATTCAGCTTTCCTTCATTGTTCAGTGCAGGCTTTTCTTCTCTTCTTGCTGTCTCTTCTCACCTTATTTTCTCTCGTGTTCATGATTCTCTTCCATTGCACACTCTCACAGCATTGCCTTCCAATTTAATAAGTAAAGGTAAGTACTCAACTAAGTAAAGGTAAGTACTCAACTCTCAGATACAATCCTTTGTTGCATGTTATGCTAACTAGTACCATACTCCTTGGAAGTTCCAATGAAGGCATGTGGATGTACAGTGTTGTTGAAGGTGCCGAAGGACTTCAATAAATTGCACGCCAGCAAGTGTTAAAGGTTGTCTTCAAGGTAATGCAGACCATTCCAATTTACTAGGAAGAGAAGTAGCATGAATCTTACTAGTTGGATTTACTTTTGTATATCCATATGGCTTAGTGATCCATGTAACTCATTTGAAAGAATGCTTGGAACAATGTGAACAAATGATCCCCATCAAGGAAGTCTCGAATCTGAAGCACATTGCTCATGAGTTGTTACGTTCCTCTTTGTTTTTGAATGTAGACAAAACAAACTTGATAGATTATTTATTCTCACTATGTAGCCCATAGTTAGAGGCAATGTGGTAGCCGATATACTCACTTAAGGGTTGCTTTTTTAGACCTCGCCCTTGAGGATATTGTTGAGGATAGCAATCATTCATAAGGGAAAAGTGTTACATACTTTGGATATCCAAGAATTATTTGCAACATCGGTCATTGACCTTGGATCACTAGGTGAATGCATCTATACTTACCTTAAAGGCTAGGGTAGTTATGGAGTCCTAGATGGTTAAGGATTCTTATACAAAGACTTACATTGCTCATTGTGCAATATCTTCTGCCATCACCACACTTGGACTCTAGGCATGTTGGTAGTCTTATCCACATACATCAATCCTTTTGATGGTAGCTTGGCCTTTTATATTGCTTGCCCAAGCCTTGGGGGTGAGCCCATATTGGCTCTATGGTTGGGAGGTGAGCTTAATCTCCATCCTTTGATATTTTGGAGGAATGTCAAAGTTGAGCTTCCATTTTGGGTCTAGGAAAGTGATTGCCCATACCTTATCCTCTCAAGTAACTTCATGCCAACAAGTGCCCTATAGGCAAGTTGTTCGAAGAGTGAGTCTCCCTACAATATAGTTTGTGCTCCTCTATTATGGATATTGGGGACTAAATAGACCTCCTTACAAATACATGGCTTCTTTGAAAGTATTTTGGCCCCTAGAACATTCTACCTTTAGGGTTTAGCAAATATATTCGTGCCTTTTTGTAAAGTTTACTAGATAGTCTTGTCTTATGCTAATTAGAAGAAAGTTTTCCAATTCTAACAACGCCAGCTAGTTGAATGAATGGATGTTACTTCAATTATGGCTCTAAAGTGTTAGCATAGTGTTCAGGACTTTGATTCATAACTGTGGAGATAAAATACTTGTGCCATGGGTGCCACTAATAAGAAACATGATCATGGGCTACTGATGTGTCACATGGGCTAGTGATTAAATGATGTGTCACTAATATGGCCATGGCATGAATTGCATGATCAATTTTTAAATTTGGATTGGAAATTAATTATTTTCAACATACAACAGTGATGCCCTACCAAAATAGCCAGCTTTCTTTTCCAAATTTTTATATGCACTGCTTTTTAACGCTTTGAAACTAATAGTTGCAAGCTCAATAATTAACTTCTTGCAGACATCGGTTAACTTTGGAATCTCGTGAAAAATCTGGTGATGTTGAAAGAAGAGTTCAGCTTGAAGAACTCCAGCTTCCTACAGAAAACTGTGAATCAAAAAATGTATGCTGATATAAGTAGCATTTGTTGGTTTCCTTTTATTATCTGTACCAATCATTTTGCCTTGGTTAAGTAAAGTAGTTTTCTATGTTGCTCTCCATTCAGCAGAAGGCTGCACACCTGCAGGCAAAAGATTTATTAGATGAAGTATCCAGGACGCATGAAGCTATTAAGTAAGTGATGTGTTGTCAGTTACCAACTTGCTTTGACTACGATTACTATCACAACAATTTATGTTGGTTGTCAATTGCTTTTCTTGCCTTCTTTTGGGGCTGTACGGGGGGGGGGGGGGGGGGGGGGGTGTGTTGGGGGGGTTTAGAACATGACCAATGTGAGCATACCATTTGAAAGTGCAATCTTCAACCTTTTATTCCAAGGCATTATTAAGGACATATATCTGGTTTAACTATAGGATAGAACTCTTTCTTGTTGCTACTAGAGAATATGTTGTAGACTGTCGTGGACACTTTTTCATGCTTATGTTGATCCAGCTGTGCACTCTGATTTTGTTATTCTTTAACATTCTTAACATTTGTGATTGTGGAGTGATGTTTGTGTCACATGAGGCATCCATGAAGGATCTCATTACTCTACTTTCTTAGTACTAATTATTCCAAGTAGAAAACTCGGAGAAGTATTTATAGCCATTCCAAATGATACAAATGGATCTCTTCAGCCTAATGTTTCATTGAGTGACGATATCTTAAGAGTGACCTGAAAGTATCCATACGAGCTAGCTTGATCACAGTATGCCCCTATGAGCATAGTCCCATATGAGGCTCCCTAGTGTGAGTTCTACCTGCATTAGATACAGATGGCCTTCATATGGTATTAGAGCTAGCTAGCAAAGGTAGTCAGGAAAGTTCTTGTTCTAGAATATTCAACGGCGGCACATGATATAAAGCAGGAAACCCCTGCATGATGTTGACACGAGACTGCCTGGCATTGGAAACTGGTTTGTGATCAGGAATTCTCAGCTGGTAACTCACCTTTTGAATCTAAGTGCTCAGCGTTGGTAACTGGTTTGTGATTAGGTAGATGTGTTTGAGTCATATTTTATCTCAGTATGCATGTGTGCATGCATGTGCATTGAAAATCGATATTCTACAGAAAACAATGTGTGAGATAATCCAATAGCATGATTTCACTTAATTAAAAAAAGTTTGTGCTTGTGTGTGTCCATGGTGGCTGAAGCTTGTAGTCATTTAAGTTGTTCTTTTGTCAATCTACATTGCATCTGTATATGCAAAACCAATCTTCCACCTGCTTGTTTACTACATTCAGGACTCTTGACAAAACAGTTTCAATGTTAGAAATGGAATTAGTGCAGCTAGAACTGTGTAAGATGTGCTTTCGTTCATCTCAATTAGATCTGTATGTGCAAAACCAATCTTACACCTGCTTTTTTACATGTTAGGACTCTTGACAAAACCGTTTCAATGTTAGAAATGGAATTAGCAGCAGCTAGAACTGTGCAGGCTGGCTCTCCTGCAATTGTAAAGCCTCTTGGTGAGATTTCTGAAGAAAGACCAAAGGTTTTTATTGTGGTAGGGATCAATACTGCTTTCAGCAGCCGCAGAAGAAGAGATTCAGTTCGAGAAACATGGATGCCTCAAGGTAAGAAACTGATGTATGGCTCAGTTAAATAATAACATTATATATATTCCAATTTTATCATTAAATTTGCCTAAAACATCATACAGGAGAAAAGTTGAAGCAGCTTGAGCATGAAAAGGGTATTGTTGTTCGTTTTGTGATTGGCCACAGGTATGTTGCAGAAACCAAAAGAAAAAAGTTTGTGATAAAATCAGACGTTTGTTTTATTTGTTCAAACACTACCTTTGTCCAATGCCTTGACTGATCCCTGCAAATATATAACTTCATAATGCTGACAGTGCAACACCAGGGGGCATTTTGGATAGAGCTATTGATGCGGAAGATGCCCAACATTCTGATTTTTTGAGATTAGTATGTTGAGGAAGTAATCATCCTTTCAAATTCATTATACACTATCTGCTGTTGGTTTTCTTATGTAGTTGATTCATTTTTAGGAGCATATTGAAGGCTATCATGAATTGTCTGCCAAAACAAAGATGTTTTTTTCGATGGCTGTGGCAAAATGGGATGCAGATTTTTATGTAAAAGTTGATGATGATGTACACTTGAATTTAGGTGAGGCCTTTTACAGATCCTGGTAATGGTTTTCTTTTCACTAGGAGCAGCCAAACAATGTAAGGCCCACTGTCCCTTATGTGTGTGTCTGTGTTTTTCTTTTTCTGGGGAACAGGAATGCTTGGTGCCACATTGGTGAGACATCAATCAAAGCCTCGTGTATACATAGGGTGCATGAAATCTGGACCAGTCCTTTCTCAAAAGTATGACTTAGAAACAGCAAAATTTTAAGCTTGATAAGTGCATTTGTCCTTTATTCTGTACATTCATAACTATAGCATCACCTTTTAGCTGTAAAACGGCTGCTGAATTACATTATGTATCCTTTATACCTTTATAGAGGGGTTAAGTATCATGAGCCCGAATTTTGGAAGTTTGGGGAGGAAGGAAACAAGTATTTTCGACATGCAACTGGTCAGCTGTATGTTATCTCCAAGGATCTTGCCACCTACATTTCAATCAACCAGTAAGTTTACTTTCAGTAGTTCTGTAACTGCAGTAGTTCTTTTGCTTTGCTTCACTTAAATTGCCAGTAGTCTGTGATTAGTTGAGTTTGTGACTCAATGCTAGGCCAATACTGCACAAGTATGCAAATGAAGACGTTTCTTTGGGGTCATGGTTTATTGGATTGGATGTCGAGCAAATAGATGACCGCAGCTTTTGCTGTGGAACACCTCCAGGTTACTTGAAAATCTCATGTTGTTATCTTGCAGCATTTAAAGTTATTACTTTACAACTGCTTCTAAGCTGCACATCCTGCACATCCAGCAATTTCACACTGCACTATTTTGCAGATTGTGAATGGAAAGCTCAAGCTGGAAGTGCTTGTGTGGCCTCCTTTGATTGGTCATGCAGTGGGATATGCAAATCTGTAGACAGGTTGAAATTCGTGCACGAGCGCTGCAGTGAAGGAGAAGATGCTGTGTGGAGTTCAAGGTTCTAGTCTATGCCTTATGTCTTGCAGATTCTTTGCACACACAGCTCCAGTGTTCCTGAACTGAAATGAAGCCCTGGAAAGTTGCTTCAAGTTCTGAGGTGCGAATGGTGTAACTGGCCATTAAAGGTGATAGGAGAACTGGAGAATATGAAGGATGCATGGAACAAATTTGCGAATATGGAGTGGTGTATCCACTCTGAAGCATTCATCAGTCCAAAGGCAATAAGCTGTGACATAAAATGTCAGCATCTTTGTAATGAGGGAAGTTACATAGTTCAAAAGTGAGACTGATTCTTTCTCAAGGGTGTTCTCTTGCTCATAGAACTACCAGGGGGGTAGAGTTGTTGGGCACCTACGGCATATATCTAATTCAAGCCATCTCTGTACTATGTACTGAGGAAATTCAAATAACCTTCCACAGCATTATTTACTTGCTGTTGTATGATAAGGGTACATCTCAATACCCATTTTTTTTCTGGTTTTGTATACCGACTGCACCTTAGTTTTACTTAGTGGGATGTCTTTCAAAAGGGGCTACATTCTACCCTTTCTAGTTTTCTGTTGCCTGATTAACATTAAAGATGCTGTTATCAAGGTCTGATATGCAGCAAAAGTAAGTCACAAGCTTACCAATTGTATGTGGCATCAGGACAACTTGCTTGACATATAATGTCACCGCTTTTACCTCAACTTGCAAGTTACATGTACTTTCATGTCAAAGACAATACAACTGAGGCAGTCCCTATTGAACCTTGACAGTAGGAGTTACCTGGAAGTGTGGGAGTAGCAGGATTGGATCGTGAGAGATCGATAGCAGAGGCAAACATGTGTGAGCATGTGTCCTTGTTATAAAAATCCCAATGCTATCCATGCCTGCATGATTATGAGCTTGTAAAGCTTCGACGGTGGTAGCCTAAGATTTCTTTAATGGTATGGGGATCATAGTTTCCAGAAGCTTCTAGATAAACGGCATGCCATTGTAGATAAGCATGGAGCCGAGCGCCACCTTGCTTGAGAAGGAGCACGGCTTGTATGGAAAGACGACTGCTTGTTGCTTTTGTCGTAGGAGGGATGCGCCTCTTTCAAGGAGGTGGCAATGCTCCATTCAAAGCTCTAGGAGTGACATGTTGACATTGATGGTGTTCGAAAAGACCACCATATAAGACTTAGTGCACCTTGGATTGCAAGCCCTGCCTTGTAGACCATGCTTGGTGATTGCCATGCAAAACAAGAGTTGAGGAGCTTAGAAGCTATCTTGCTCTTGGTACTATTCGGATCCTCGACAACATGTGTGAAACCAATGCTTGTCCAATTTCATATGCCTCTCCAAAATTACTCCCATCCATTTTGAGGGTGACATGGATGCCTATAGGCTAGCACTCTAACATCTTATTGTTTGGGAACTATATTTGTTTGGTTCATAACCTTAGATTAAACATTGAATATGCATTGATGTGGTCGTAAAGTCACATCACTTGAGATGACATTGGCTTCTTGTGTTTCTCCATGGTGCCACAAATCTAATCCATCTTTGAATATCTTTGGGATACATACACCAATATATGTCGTGTGACGTTTTTTTTGTGAGCTAGGGAAATAGTTAACGATAGATACAAGGGTAGTTGGCTATGCCACAACAAGGAGGGGCCAGGTTTTGTGCCTTTGGGATACAAGAAGGAATTGGAATAGAATTAGCTTTAGATTTCCACCTCCCTTGTGGCAAGTGTGTAGGGTTTGTTTTAATTAGGAGAAGTGCTTTGACAAGTTTTTGCTTCTATTTGTAGGGTTTTGGTAATGTCAAGAACTATGGATGTGAGGATCGAAGAAGTTGCAAGGACACAATTCATGGAGGGTATTTTGTAAGGTGCAATGAGGTGTTCATAGTTTTCTTGTATAAGGGAGTGAAGATATAGCTTGTTTGGGATAGTCACTTGAAAGGTGTGTATTTTTTCAAAAGGTGTCATCAATGAAAGTCAATGGGCCCTTAATTTATGGATTAGTAAGGTTGCTATACACTAAGCTTAATTAATTCATTGAGTTGTTTAGTACCACTTATTCATGTGTGGTGGGCCTTTGGGTATTTTCATTGTGAGTGTAGGTATCTTGAGGCATAGTAGCATGGGTTTAGCCGTCTTAAAAACAACTTACATTCTTTCGGTCCTCCTTGATGAGGATATTTCTGCAAGTTTTCAAGTAGTGACAATGGCTATGGGACTTTGGATGGTTTTTGTAAGCAAGGAGGTTGTGGTTCAATGCATGGGGAACTTTGCATTGGCTTGCTTGATGAGTCAACTGGAAAGAGAGCATTGGCTTCAGATACTACACAACATGATTTAAGGAGTGGCTCAAGATTAGCTTAAAGATTATGTGGCTCATTTGGTGACCTGACGATGGATGTCGATATTATGGAGGAGTGAAGGCAACATTGATATGACCATATTTACAAAATTGAAGCTACAAATATAATGTGGTAGAAGTCGTGGTCATATGTTCAAAGGGAGAATCAGATAGTGGAGTAGTTCACCCAATGCTTTGAAGCGCTTTGGATGTGGTAGGAGAAGGTTCTTGGGGAAGAGATTGCCAACCATATTGAAGAAGGATTGTCTCATATCGAAGCAAAGCTCTTAGATTCAAGGTGGAGATGAAGAAATCTGGATCTTATAAAAAGGCTTTGAAAATAGCAAAAGAAAATATGTGGAAGATGCTAGGATTGGGCCAATTAAATGTGGAGAAACCCATCTCGAGTTCCAGCAATAGTACTAGGTAAGGAAAGAGAAACTCAAGGAATTATGTAATTGATTTTAGCTACTATAGAACCCAAATTAGGAGGGTCAAATTATGGATATCTAAACAACTCTAAGATTTGAAGTTACATGTAATGGAGGAACTTGCAAAAGAAGACAAGGTTAATGCCTTGGGGCTATAATGGCTTCAATGAAGAGCAATGCCAACAAAGAATGCAAAGCGGTATGCTTACATGTTATAAGTATGGGAAAGTCGGCCATGATAGTACAAGCTGCCCTTACCCATCATGAAATAGGTGGACAAGTATATCCTATGTTGAGGATTTTTAGGAACAGGTTGAGAGAGAAACTATGTGATGGAGATTAACAAGGAAACTACTCCAAGTGGAGTGACATTAGAAGAAGAAGGGAACGTAGTTAGCTTGGTTGGGATGGAAGAAGCAACATTTACACTAGTAAGAGAGCGATGGAAGAAGCAACATTTACACTAGTAAGAGAGCAACTTTAGGCAACAAAGGGGAGGAAGGTCTTCAAATAGAAGAAAGAGAAACAAGTCCAAGAGGAAGAAGGTAGCATGTCAAATAAAAAAACAAGCACAAGGAGGAAGTTTTGAGAAGTAGCTCCACCTTGAAGGGGGGACTAGAGAGCTATGATTTAAAGATCTCTTGAGCAAGATGGTGGGTCCACAAATGGAACTATGTCCAAAAATCCAAAATTTTTAGAAGATGTTAAGACTAGTATCCCCTTCCATAGATAAAATACTAGATGAAGTAGAATGTTATGGAAGATACAACTTACATGATGGATCCTTAGGTTATCTTTAGCTTACAATTGCACCAAAGGATCAAAAGAGGTAAACCTTTATCACTTTGTGGGGGTGTTTCTTGTTTAAAGGCCATTCCATTTGGATTATGTAATGGTGTTGCATGGTTTTGACAAAGGGTGAATATAAGGTTTGCCCCTTACCTCGGAAAATTCATTAGAGTGTTCATAGATGATTTATGCATTTATAGCTCGAAGCTTCTTCATTGAGAGAAACTTGGTTTAGCTTTTGTTAGGTTGGATGAGTTTAGATTCAATTGGAATCCTGTGAAATTCCATTTAGCACAAGCAAGGATGAAGCTTCTTAGACTTATGGTTTCAAAAATGAAGTTGAGCTTGATCCAAATGAAATAGAAGCTTTGCTTTTGCTTTAACTCAAGATACAAAGCAATCGACCTTCACCTAAAAGGTAGAGTATCTGTGTAGGTTTGTAGGTTTGGCTTCAAAAATTTTGTTCCCTTTATAATAGGCAATTAGGTTGGATTCTTTGGTTTAAATGAAGAATGTAAAGATTTTCTCAAAACTCAACATTGGGATTAAATATACCTAGAGTGGTCCTTATATACAAGGGAAATAATGGTCAATACATGTGGCAATTTTATTATGTTAGTAGGTTAATGACTAAAGAAAAAGTGAGGTATTTTGATGTCAATCATGGTAAATGTGGTTTTTGCATGTCAAACATTTAAGGCTTCACTCTTGTTGAAGCCCTTTGTGTTTTTGATCATGTTATTTGCTCTTACCCCAATTGATTAACGACATTTAGGTGTCAAGGAGATTTTTCAAGTGGGTGGTGGAATTAGAGAAGTTTTATTTTCTTAATTGTGGAGGAAAGCATTATAGATACTTTAGTAGATGTGTTAACTCATAGATACAATTTCAAGATGATTAAAGAAAAAGGATGTGAAGAAACATGTGCCCAAACTTCCAAACATAGAGAATGCTTTTGTATTGTTCTTTGATGGGTTTTACAAAAAAAATGTAACAATGAATCTTTGATATTTTGTGACTTGTTTAATCCTAGAGGTTAATTAATAAGCAAGGAACAAAGGCAAATGCCCAAATTAATAATGAAAAGCTACCAGTACAAGTTATAGTCACCACTTATACTAGTAGCTAGTAATTATACTAGTAGCCACGAATTGTATTGATAGCTACCAACACATTATGGATGTATGGTTAGACTTGTCAATAGACTATTTCTAGTGTTTAA